>NC_057801.1:46304673-46602110 GCF_018294505.1 Triticum aestivum | reverse complement strand
CAAGGCCGTTTCCTCCGTTGTGCGGTACGCCAGGCCTCGTTTCCATCGCCTGTTCCGTCCAAGCCCTCCCGATGAACACGACCACGCATTCCGCTCCGACCCAGCCGGTTGGCTCCCCATGAACACGATGACGACGCTGTTTCTCCGTTCCGACCCAGCCATGTACGTATGCGCGAGTAGGCGTTCGAGACCCTACCCATATGTACGTACGTGGCCGTATTTTCTTTCGTGCACCCTAGCCGCTGTACGTACGTGTACATGCTACGTGCGCGCCTCTACTACGACACGTGCGCGCCTCTACATCCATGACACGTGCGTGCCTCTACATCGACCAATATGTACGTACACGCTCGTGACCAGAATGACAACGCTACGTACGCTTCGACTAGGTGGGTCCCGACTGTCAGGCACTTCCTTGCGTGCAAAGATGTAGCTGGTGGGTCCCAGCAGTCAAGGGGGCGAATTGTTTTTTTCCCGGACGCACTTCCTTGCGTGCGAAGGTGTAGCTGGTGGGTCCCAGCAGTCAGGGGGGAAACGTTTTTCGCGAAATATGGTGGCCCATCCGGTGGGTCCCCGCTGTCAGGTGGAGGAATAATTATTTTACGCGTAATAAGGAGGCACTTCCTTGCTGCGGCCATGGACCCAGCTGTCAGCCTCTCCACATACAGTCCACGTCCGATGGAAGCCATTCCTTGACCACGTTGACCACGCCGCGCCAAGAGCACCAGGGCGGTGGACGACGGAGAGGCCTAGGAAGGGGATGACGCGGAGCCGAGGAAGACACGGCAGTGGATGCCCACGCGTAGAGGAGTACGAGGGTTCACTGGTTCACTGCGGTGTGAGGCTGCCGTCGCTGCAGAATAACAGGGGGTGTGGGTGAGTAGAGGGATGGCCTGGCCAGCGGTGCGAGTAGTAGGGGCGGTGAGGCCTCCACCGTATCGCAGCCGGCCACGGGAGGTAGGAGCACGAGGCACGACCGACGCTGGTTTGGGCGGCTGGAGCAAGGAGACCAGAGGTTGAAGAAGCACTACGGCCGTTAGATGGACATCGTATGGTCACTGGAGCTAGAATCATGCATATTGACTAAGTTGACAAAGCCCTCCGTCCCCATCAGCTTAGTAGGCCCACAAGTCAGCCTGCCACTATACTGGGTCCCAGCTAACAAGGGGAGTATTCATTTTTTTGTGCGTAATAAGGAGGCACTTCCTTGAGTGCGAAGATATAGCTGGTGGGTCCGAGCTGTCAGCGGCGGTAACATTTTTTTTCACGAAATACTAAGGCCCTTTAGGTGGGTCCCCGATGTCAGGTGGAGGAATCATTATTTTGCACGTAATAAGGAGGCATTTCCTTGCGTGCGGCCGTGGACCCAGCTGTCGGCCTCTCCACGTACAGTCCACTTCAGATGCATGTCGGTCGTTGACCACGTTGACCAGGCCGCGCCAAGAGCACCAGGGCGGTGGACGACGGCGAGGCCTAGGAAGGGAACGACACAGAGGCAGGGAAGACTCAACAATTGTTTCCCACGCGGAGGGGAGTACGACTGAACGAGGGTTTACTGGTTCGTCTGCCGTCGCCGGAGAATAACAACAGGTGTGGGTGAGTAGAGGGATGGCTAGGCCAGCGATGGGAGTACGGTGGGGCGGTGAGGCCTGCGCGGCAGCACAGCCGGCCGCGGGGAGGAGGGAGCAGGCAGCCCCGCCGGCGCTTGTTTGAGCGGCTGGAGCAGGAAGAGCAGAGATTGAAGAAGCACGACGGCCGTTGGATGGCCATCCAACAGTCACTGCTTGTGCGTCAACCTTTTTTTTAGGAAAGCCTCGAATCTGTGGAAAACAGCATACAACCCATCTGCCATTATTTCTAATAATTTACAGCCCATTTGCTAATTCTTATGGTTTTTTTGGAGCCCATATTCTTTTTGTTAGCATTACAGCCCATATTGTGGCCACGGTTAAAACATTATACAAAATTTTGCATATTTCGGTGTGGTCCGAACTGTTTTTAATCCCGAAATTTCGACTCACATTCAAACTTAATTTAAAACTAAATGTATATCAATATAAAATCCAACAAATTCTCCACGCATAAAAATTAATGTAATTTAAAATCTCGAAATGAAAAAAAAAGATATTTGAAACTAATTGCCGCTTTGATGTGTTTTAAAAATGTACAGCCCATTTCTCATTACTGATGGGCCATTTTCTTGGCCAGCCGAATGAAAGCTCTTGTTGCCTTGAAAGATTTGCAGCCCAACAGGCCTGACAAAGCGACTTGGCAAATCACAAAAAAAACTGGGCTGTGGCCATGGATCCAGTTGTCAGCCTCTCCACGTACAGTACTCTTCCGATGGAAGTTGTTCCTTGACCACGTTGACCACGCCGAGCACCACAGCGGTGGACGACGGCGAGGCCTAGGAAGGGGACAACGCGGAGCCGGGGAAGACACGACAGTGGAAGCCCGCACGAAGAGGAGTACGGGGGTTCACTAGTTCGACTGCGGTGTGAGGCTGCCGTCACCGCAGGGCCTGGCCAGCGGAGGGAATAGTAGGGGGCGGCGAGTCCTCCGCGGCAGCACAGCCGGCCACGGGAGGTAGGAGCATGAGGCATGACCGACGCTGGTTTGGGTAGCTGGAGCAAGAAGACCAGAGGTTGAAGAAGCACTAGGGCCGTTGGATGGACATCGTACGGTCACTGGAGCTAGAATCGTTCATATTGACTAAGTTGACAAAGCCCTTCGTCCCCGTCAACTTAGTAGGCCCACAAGTCATCCTCCCACCAAGGTGGGTCCCAGCTAGCAGGGGGAGTATTCATTTTTTTGTGCGTAATAAGGAGGCACTTCCGGTGGGTCTGAGCTGATAGCGGGGGGAGGGGGGGGACGTTTTTTTCGCGAAATACGGTGGCCCGCCAGGTGGGTCCTAGCAGTCAGGTGGCAAACGTTTTTTTTTCGCAAAATACGGTGGCCCATCCAGTGGGTCCCTACTGTCAGTTGGAGGAATCATTATTTTCCACGTAATAAGGAGGCACTTACTTGCTGCGGCCGTGGACCCAGTAGAGACTCTCCACGTACAATATACTTCCGATGGAAGTTGTTCCTTGACCACATTGACCTCGCCGCATTCCGTTGCATGCATGCGTCCAAGGGCGTGGTGCGTCCCCATTGTCAGCCTCTCACGTACAGTCATCTTCCGATGACTCTCGGTTGTTGACCATGTTGACCACATCGTGCCGAGCATACCCAGACTGGAATGACCCGGAGATGGGGAAGACAGGGCAGTGGAGTCGCAGATGGAGAGGAGTGGGAAACTTCACTGGTTCGGGTGCGCGGTAGCACAGCCGCGGTGCCGCCCACGGGAGACAGGAGCAAGAACAGAGGTTGAAGAAGGAGCACGGCTGTTGGATTAACATCCAACGGTCCAGCTGCTAGAATCATTTGTTGATTAAGTTGACAAAGCCGTGCGTACACGTCCGCTTAGCAGGCCCACAAGTCAGTCACCAAATCTGACGGGTCCCAGCTGTCAACGGGATGAATAATTTTTTTCAGGTGGCACTTCCTTTCGTGTGAAGATACAACCGGTGAGTCCCAGCTGTCAGGTGGAGGAAACATTTTTTTCAGCTTAATAAGGAGGAACTTTAATTGCGTGTGACCATGGACCTCGTGGGTCCCAGCCGTCAGGCTCTCCACGTACAGTCCTCTTGCGATGACTCTCGTTTCTTGACCACGCCGCACCGAACACAACGAGGTGGTGGACGACGGCGAGGCCCCGGACAGGAACGACTCGGAGATGGGAAAACGCGGTAGTGGAGTCGTAGATTGAGAGGAGGAGAGGGGTTATAACTGGTTCTGTTGCAATTCATATCAAACTCAGGTTCACAGGACACGTTCATATTCATAGCCAACATTCACTATCAACAACTCAAAAGATTCATATATACACAAGCTCAGCATATCTATGCATCCAAATGATTGATAGATCACACAAAAATATTCATACATAATTCACAAAAAGATTCAGATATACACATGTTCAGTATGTTTATGCATCCAAATGATTGAGATCACAACCAATATGATCCATGGATGAACTTTAATTACCTAGGGTACAGACTGGTAAATGGTGTTCAATCAGAGGTACTTCTTGCTAAAATTAGTTCTTGTACGAGTAAACTCTCGAGTACATAAGAGGCAGCACAGAAAATCTGAACTTTGCTTGTAGGTTTATCCTCAGATAGTGGCCTCGTGCCGACGGAGGTTTGAGCAACTTGGCCACTACTTTCATCCAACTAGTTTACTGGCTCATCTTGGTCCTGTATCTCGCCAAAATTCTACATTGCAGACGAGAAAGGAGGCGGTTGAGAAAAAGAACCACCCAATTTTTTTGTGCAGTTCAACTGAAATGGAGCATCCTTGGCGTGCAGACTGATTAAGTCCCAGATGAATATACGCGTCAACCAACTTGTCTGGAAATCTTTAGACTCCATGCCATATAGTTCGCTACCATATGTGCCGATAACCAAAAGGCACAAGTTGGGACCGAAGACTGGACTGCGTTTTTCTAGGCTATGCACCAAGCAATGTTTTTGGCGTTCACTCTCCTAATACTTGGAGTTTGACAATTGGTTGACGCCGGTTGATACTCGAATGAATATAGGCACTTCTTGTCAACATTGATGCTTGTCTGAGTGAACTTTGGAGTACATAGCAGCAACATAAGTACCTGTCCATCTGATCATTTTGTGCAGTTCTACTGAAATCACTCGATGTAATGATTTTCTTGCGAGTTCAGGCTCCAAATTACTCATTTATGAAATCGGCAAATAGTAGCACAATACCAAATTACCAATACATATGACAGGCACAATAATCAGGATAAAGACTAGTATCAACCTGTGTGAGGTAGCATATCAATTACTATTTCCTTTGACTGGAAGCCGAGATAAGCCAAGCGACTGATAGCAAAGGAAGAAAGCAAGCGGAGATTAGCGACTGAGAGGAAAGGACGGAAGCTGTCGAGGCAATGAAGCATCCAAATTTTTGTGCAGTTCCACCAAAATCGAGCATCCCTGTTGGCACATATATTGAGAGAGTGAGATTACTGTAATAGTGGGACTAGTTGATGAAACATACACTAACAAATAGTAGCACCCTCATTATCTTAATGGGTAAAGTTAGCAACATAGTAGTCTTGCTTAAAGAGAGGTATTAGTTTATTTAATCAGTGCCAATTAGCTCAACTCAACACTCAAAGCATTGCCATTTATCATAGGTTGCAAAACTTAAAAGTGCAAAGATAAAGGAGTTTCTCATGATAGTAGCACGATACAAATAGAGATGACAACAAACTAATATGGATGAAGGCCTTAGGCCCGTACCAACCTGAGAAAAAAGCTTATTCATGTAGTCCCATAAGATTTGATAAAACACTCACTGGAATCACACAATAGTATATATTTTTGTGCACTTCAAATGTATGGTTGAAATCACTCTTGTTTACCAGTGCTGAGATTATATCGAAAGATTATCAAGAACTTCCAGCAGAGTTAAAGCACTCGCTGGGATACAGTTCATTGTATTGTCTTGTGTAGTTCCACTAAAATGTATGATTGGCACAACATGATCCCTGTTTGCACAAGTAGGAACAAGGTGAAACCTTCATTAGCTTAGTGAGAAAGGATAGGAAGACATTAGCATATTACTCAAACAGTAGCATCAAATTCATGATGGATAATACGCAACACATTGCCTCATTGAACCAATGGCAATATATTGACATGTAAAACAATAGCACTATTATGTCATGACACTAATAATATTCCCTCCTTGCTCTACCACATGATTAACCTCCATAGACAAACATTCACACGTACATGATTCAACATAGGGTCCTACTAAAGATTTGTTTAACTCCAACATGAAAATTAGGCACTAATAAATTAGTGCTACTTAAGTGCTCCTAATTAATTAAGTGAGACAGCAGAAGTGGAAGGGCTCCCTGGAGGATCGTCTCACATGTAAGGTAGTCGTTGCCAGAGCCCTTGAATAGCCTCGACTGAGGCCTCTAGCTTCAGCAAGATCGCCTTGGCACTGTTTATTCTTCTTCTTCTTCCTCTTCATGCTATGTTCCTCTTTCTCCTCACCAGTTGGTGAAACCAAGTATATGATTGGCCTTCTAATTCAGAATTGGTTTTGTCAGTGAGGGAGTACAAGTGTACTAGTAAAAAACAGCATTATTTTCTCATGGCAGTCGGAAAATAGAGATGAACACATGCATTAAATATCATTCTTACCTAAAGGAAGGTTATGGTGCCAATATGGATGATGAGGATTGGAACACAGATCTCCCTTTGTGCAGTTCCACCAAAATGAACCAACTGTTCCATCTGACATTCCAGTTAAACAGCCCAAAAGTCACTTCTTTTAAGAAGAGTTTTGTGCAGTGCACCAAAAGGTCACAACAGCAACCAGGTGAATTGGATATCCCTGTTTGCACAAAAAGGCACAGAGGAAACAGTCAGAGTCTCAAAAAATTACAGGCAAAAACAGTTGGCTAAACTTGTCAGAGTCTCAAACAATTACAGGCAAAAACAATGGCATGGCTTCATTTTTACCAGGGACATTATATTAAGAACAACTAAGGCTGCGTTCGGTTCACAGGTTTGGTGTAGGATTTTCGTAGGAACACAATTCCTACCGTATTCTTTCCCTTCCAACCATTTGGAACACGGGAAAGGTGAATAGTGTTTCATAGGAAAGCTGGTCTGGTAGTACTGATTCCATCGTATTAGAAACATCCACGCGCTGCTCATTTTTTGGGCGGAAGCCCGAGGCAGGCGCTCGCTGCCATGCGTTAGACAGGTTGCTGTGCTGTGTTTGCCGGAATAAAAAACTCAACCTATTTGTGGTACGTGAGGTGAGGACAAGAGTAGTCACTGTGCAGCTGAATAAACAAATAGCATCTCATACTGCCAAGCATGCTACTCTAAAAAAACAAATCTGTACATTTCGTAGTCCATCCGAACACATTCTCTTGAGAGTTTCCTCCGGTTCGCTGTTCCATAGTTTTATACCTACATTCCTTTCCTATTCCTCTATTTTCATCAAGACCTATGTTTTATGCCCCTTTATTCCGACCGGAGCCTAAATATTTGGTATAAGGGCATGGGATAGTGGGTGCACCAGCAGTACTGCACCATGTACGTAAACAGGGGCATATAGTGGCGATTCATAGTTTGTTGCCCCGAGAAACAAACATCCAAGAAACATATCTTGGTTGGTCCCATTTTTGTTCACTCTAGCCACCTACTACTATGTGTGGATAGCAAATCTAGTCCTAGTCATACCACTGTGTACAGCGTTACCCCTATATTTCCCTTTTCGACCAAGAGACCGGTTGGATGACCAGTCTGTACTACTTTCATCCCCTTTCCTTCCTGTTTGTACCAAGTCCGATGTACGTACTAAATTCCCCCACCCCCACTTTATTTCAATGACAAGTATTTTCGGACGGAGGGAGTACAAGATTCGACTCCATGAAGTAGCTTTACCTCTAACAATAGAAAAAAATAGGTGACGTTGGACCATCTGATCGAGAGGGGCTGAGAGGTAGAAAATGATGCACATGCAGCGACGTAGCGAGCTGGGGAAGTAGAGCTAAGGCGGTTTCGAACGAAGATATACCTGAAGGTCGTCGGGATGTGGATCGGTGGGCGGAGGGAGGCCGGATCCGCCCAGGCAACGACGAAGGGATCGGAGGACCTCCCGCGCCAGTGCTCGGCCAGAGATAACGGTGCGGCCGGCAGTGGGTCTCCTCCCTCGCTGTCGATGACGGCCTAAACGCTGCCCCTCCTCCCCTTCACCGACAGAGGAGGATACGTCTGGATCTGTAACCAGCGGTGAAGATAGAAAGCCAGTGTTTTTTGAAGGAAGAAAGACAGGGTTACTACCCCTATCTTGTTTAGATCTGGAGAGGATGAGAGTGTGTGAATAGAGCACCCCTAGCAAGCAAGCGCGGAAGCTCCGGCCTATATATAAGTAGTGGGGTAGTTTTCCTTTTTCACTCCATCAAAACAATCGTTTAAAATTGTGTACTATACTACATGCCAGGTCGTGGTTTTTTAGTTGTTGATAGTTTTTTGAGATAGCAACCCTCTTATTCCAAGTGGTGTTACGGTGTGCCAGGTCGCACTTTGTATCGTTCAAGTCTGGTAGTACTACAAGTCCCTCCATTAAATGAACAACCACCCCCTCGTAAAAATTGTGAACAAGCCCACGACTAAAATTAGCGGAAACGTGGGTTGCCCCAACATGCATTATTATTTACATTTTCTACTCCCTCCGTTCCTAAATATAAGTCTTTTTTTATTAGCCACACCTAAGACAAGAATTTTCTTATTAGCAGTGAACCCCACATGTCATAGACACAAAAATTATGGCAAGATTCCCTTAGGCAAGCCAAAGTGTGTCTAACAATTTGAGCAACTCAGGTTAGGCAAGTGTGGGAAAAATAATGTGGCAACATAAGACAAACACAGTCACAATCCAAACAGCCCCGTGATTTTTTGTGACATGCATGAAAATTTGGTTAGTTAAATTTATAGTCAAAATTTGGCAAGGTGCATCAAATCAACACATGCAAGTATCAAAAGGAAAGTCACGGCATGCATGCATGTGTTGTACTCCCTCCGTTTCCAAATATAAGTCTTTTTAGAGATTGCAACAAGTGACTACTCCCTACGTTCCTAAATGTAAGTCTTTCTAGGGATTCCACTACAAACTACATATGGATGTATATAGACATATTTTAGAGTGTAGATTCACTTATTTTGTTTCGTATGTACTCCAGTTCATAGTGAAATCTCTAAAAAGACTTATATTTTGGAACGGAGGGAGTACATACGAAGCAGAATATGTCTACTCCTACATACGAAGTAGCCCATTTGAAATGTGTAAAAATAGTTTTATCGAATGCAGTGCTTTGATGTGCCGCGTCAACTCGTACAAGCCCGAGAAATTTGATTACTACGATGCCCTCTCCCTCGCGGACTGAGCTCCGGTGCCTTAACTGCACCTGCCTTTGGCTGCATGACAGGTGGGCCAACCACTTGTTGGGCCCACCTGACGCAAAGGCAGGAGTAGTAAGTAGAAGCTTTCTCTACACGCTATCCCTCCCGCACGAGGTGGACGGACATGCAGCAGTGGATTCGATACTGTAGAAGTAGGAGTAACATCATTGTTCGTCTTCTCGAAGAGGCGAAGAGCCAAGTGCAAACCAAACCTGGCAGTTGCGAACGCTCGCGTGGTGCGGTTCCTTGGAGTACTAGCCAGGCTCTTGCATGAGACAAAATTGCTATTGTTTAACAATTAAACTCCATTATCCATTGGTTGATACTCATTCTGCATAGGTCCACGCGCTTAGAACCGTTTCCTCCTGGGGTCACCAATGTTTATTTGCTAATTAATAGCATTCCATGCAATGAACTAGCCATTGCAAGTCATTAAAAGCATGCACACCTCTCATCTCTTATTGGTTGATATGTATGTCAAGAAACAAGAAACAAGGTAGAAGTTAATGCATCGCGCCTAAGTGTTTTGGGACTATTTGGTTTTTGTAAGATGACTTACACACCTAGACGGAGGGAGTAGTATAGACCTGTAAACCGGAAAGGAGTATTTGCCTTTCTAGAGATTTCAACAAGTGACTAGACTTCGGCTCAAAAAAAACAAGTGACTAGACTACACCATGTGCAGTACCCCCTCCCCTCCGGTTTATAGGGCTCAAATCTCAACTCTCATGAACCAAGGGATTTTGCGATTGGAGGAATGTATCTCATACTTTACAAAACTACCCTAATTAAACTCATGCATTAATTACATAGTTCTCTCGTTTTCCTCTCTGCCTTGGTCGCGGTGCACAATATTGAGGCTAGCCATAGTGGGAGTAACTTAGGTAGTAACTTAACACATCCCAAGACAATTTTGCTTATGTGTCAAGTATTTAATGAGGAATGAGGTGCTTGTGGTAACATAATATGTTACTGTAACATAGCGCTTTCCGAGGCAAAATGAGTCTATGAGATAATAAATGAAGCAATCTATGATACTACTACTATGTTACTTTGCACTATGGAGGTAGTAATTTACACTAGTGTCATATGCATGACACTAGTCTAAGTTACTCCCCACTATGACTAGCCTGAGAGAGTGCTTTGATACGTTTTAGTCTCATGACTAAAAGTAGTGGGACTAAAACTTGTTAGCCTCATCCATGCTTGGATCCAAATACTAAAGAGACTAAAATCAAGTTAATGACATTTCAAAGCATCCGAGCCCGCGTGCCATCCACCAAATCACAATGAGGTGCTACAGTCGAGACTCACCTGTCACCCCGGTGTGGCCGTCATGACCCGTCATATCACAAAACCCACACCTTTACCAGCAGTGGTAAGGTGACCTCCAAGTTGGACTGGACGAAGCGACCATCATTTCATTGGAACGCTCGTTCAAGCCCTTTATTCCCTTTCTTGAAGAAAACCTTACTCCAGGCTACTCATTTCTGCCATTTTTCTTCTCTACCGATGAAGGAAAGGTGGGCGAATCAGTTATGCTGCTATATTTTCATTCCAATAATCTTCTTTTTGCGAAGCACCGACCAATTCTCACATGCTATTCTTTTCCCGTTTTCATTGCGATTGTGGTTTCCTTTCGATTGCTTTTTGTTTGTCAGTTCATTGATGGATCCTGGAGCACTAGGCAAAGAGTTGCCGGCGGACAACCCACTGGAGACAGCGATCTCCAGGAAGCGAGGACTGACCAACGAGTTGACCATGTTGGCGGGCCAACCCATGGAGACAAAGAACTCCAAGAAACAAGCACTGGCCAAAGAGTTGAGGACGTTGGTGGACGAACTCCTCAAAGAAAGTTGGAAGAACAACAAGGGCCCCACCATGCCTACCCCAGGAGCTCTGATTGCCACCTATGTGAGGCTCAAGACCGAGTTTGAGGAGATAGTTGTTGGAAATATGCCCTAGAGGCAATAATAAAAGTATTATTATATTTCAATGTTCATGATAAATGTCTTTTATTCATGCTATAACTGTATTATCCGGAAATCGTAATACATGTGTGAATACTTAGACCACAATATGTCCCTGGTGAGCCTCTAGTTGACTAGCTCGTTGTGATCAACAGATAGTCATGGTTTCCTGACTATGGACATTGGATTTCGTTGATAACGGGATCACATCATTAGGAGAATGATGTGATGGACAAGACCCAATCCTAAGCATAGCATAAAAGATCGTGTAGTTCGTTTTGCTAGAGCTTTGCCAGTGTCAAGTATCTCTTCCTTCGACCATGATATCATGTAACTCCCGGATACTGTAAGAGTGCCTTGGGTGTATCAAACGTCACAACGTAACTGGGTGACTATAAAGGTGCATTACAGGTATCTCCGAAAGTATCTTTTGGGTTGACACGGATCGAGACTGGGATTTGTCACTCCGTATGACGGAGAGGTATCTCTGGGCCCACTCGGTAATGCATCATCATAATGAGCTCAATGTGACCAAGGTGTTGGACACGGGATCATGCATTACGGTACGAGTAAAGTGACTTGCCGGTAACGAGACTGAACAAGGTATTGGGATACCGACGATCGAGTCTCGGGCAAGTAACGTACCGATTGACAAAGGGAATTGCATACAGGGTTTGATCGAATCCTCGACATCGTGGTTCATCCGATGACAACATCGAGGAGCATGTGGGAGCCATCATGGATATCCAGATCCCGCTGTTGGTTATTGACTGAGAGTGTCTCGGTCATGTCTGCATGTCTCCCGAACCCGTAGGGTCTACACACTTAAGGTTCGGTGACGCTAGGGTTATTAGGAAGACTAGTATGTGACTACCGAATGTTGTTCGGAGTCCCGGATGGGATCCTGGACGTCACGAGGAGCTCCGGAAGGGTCCGGAGGTAAAGATTTATATATGGGAAGTTGTCAAACAGACACCGGGAAGTTTCGGGGTCATACCGGTATTGTACCGGGGCCGCCGGAAGAGTTCCGGGGGTCCACCGGGAGGGGCCACCCCTCCCGGGGGGCCACATGGGCTGCGTGGGGCAGGGAGCCAGCCCCTAGTGGGCTGGCCGCACCCCCTCCCTTGGGCCCATGCGCCTAGGGTTGAGGGGGGAACCCTAGAGGGGGCGCCCCCCTTGGCTTGGGGGGCAAGCCACCCTCTCCCCTCTCCCCTAGGCCGCCGCACCCCCCCCCTAGATGGGTTCTAGGGGGCCGGCCCCCTTCTCCCTTCCCCCTATAAATAGAGGGGTGAGGGGAGGGCAGCCGCACCACCCTCCAAGGCGCAGCCCTCCCCTCCCCAACACCTCTCCTCCTCCGTTGTGTGCTTGGCGAAGCCCTGTCGGAGTACTGCCTCTCCACCATCACCACGCCGTCGTGCTGCCGGTGGAGCTGTCTTCCTCAACCTCTCCTTCCCCCTTGCTGGATCAAGAAGGAGGAGACGTCTCCCGTCCCGTACGTGTGTTGAACGCGGAGGTGCTGTCCGTTCAGCACTTGGTCATCGGTGATTCGAATCACATCGAGTACGACTACATCATCACCTTGCAAGCTTCCGCACGCGATCTACAAGTGGTATGTAGATGCTAACTCTCTCCCTTGACTCGTTTCTTAGATGAACTCATAGATGGATCTTGGTGAAACCGTAGGAAAAATTTTAATTTTCTGCAACGTTCCCCAATAGTGGCATCATGAGCTAGGTCTATGTGTAGTTCTCTTTGCACGAGTAGAACACAATTTTGTTGTGGGCGTGGATTTTGTCATCTTACTTGCCTCTACTAGTCTTTTCTTGCTCAACGGTATTGTGGGATGAAGCGGCCCGGACCAACCTTACACGTACGCTTACGTGAGACCGGTTCCACCGACTGACATGCACTAGTTGCATAAGGTGGCTGGCGGGTGTCTGTCTCCCCCACTTTAGTTGGAGCGGAATCGATGAACAGGGCCCTTATGAAGGGTAAATAGAAGTTGACAAAATCACGTTGTGGTGATTCGTAGGTAAGAAAACGTTCTTGCTAGAACCCAATTGCAGCCACGTAAAAGATGCAACAACAATTAGAGGACGTCTAACTTGTTTTTGCAGCGATTGATCATGTGATGTGATATGGCCAGAAGTTGTGATGAATGATGAATTGTGATGTATGAGATCATGTTCTTTGTAATAGGATTCACGACTTGCATGTCAATGAGTATGACAACCGGCAGGAGCCATAGGAGTTGTCTTTATTTTTTGTATGACCTGCGTGTCATTGAATAACGCCATGTAAACTACTTTACTTTATTGCTAAACGTCAGTCATAGAAGTAGAAGTAGTCATTGGCGTGACAACTTCATGAAGACACGATGATGGAGATCATGATGATGGAGATCATGGTGTCAAGCCGGTGGAAAGATGATCATGGAGCCCCGAAGATGAAGATCAATGGAGCTATATGATATTGGCCATATCATGTCACAACTATATAATTGCATGTGATGTTTATTATGTATTATGCATCTTGTTTACTTAGGACGACGGTAGTAAATAAGATGATCCCTTATAAAATTTCAAGAAGTGTTCTCCCCTAACTGTGCACCGTTGCTACAGTTCGTCACTTCTAAGCACCACGTGATGATTGGGTGTGATGGATTCTTACGTTCACATACAACGGGTGTAAGACAGTTTTACACAGCGAAAACACTTAGGGTTAACTTGACGAGCCTAGCATGTGCAGACATGGCCTCGGAACATGGAGACCGAAAGGTCGAACACGAATCATATGGAAGATACGATCAACATGAGAATGTTCACCGACGATGACTAGTCTGTCTCACGTGATGATCGGACACGGGCTAGTCGACTCGGATCGTGTAACACTTAGATGACTAGAGGGATGTCTAATCTAAGTGGGAGTTCATAATTTGATTAGAACTTTATTATCATGAACTTAGTCTAAAACCTTTGCAAATATGTATTGTAGATCAATGGCCAACGCTAATGTCAACATGAACTTCAACGCGTTCCTAGAGAAAACCAAGCTGAAAGATGATGGCAGCAACTATACGGACTGGGTCCGGAACCTGAGGATCATCCTCATAGCTGCCAGGAAACAATATGTCCTAGAAGGACTGCTAGGTGATGCTCCCGTCCCAGAGAACCAAGACATTATGAATGCTTGGCAGTCTCGTGCTGATGATTACTCCCTCGTTCAGTGCGGCATGCTTTACAGCTTAGAACCGGGGCTCCAAAAGCGTTTTGAGCACCACGGAGCATATGAAATGTTCGAAGAGCTGAAACTAGTTTTTCAAGCTCATGCCCGGGTCGAGAGATATGATGTCTCCGACAAGTTCTACAGTTGTAAGATGGAGGAAAACAGTTCTGTCAGTGAGCACATCCCGAAGATGTCTGGGTTGCACAACCGTATGACCCAGCTGAACATTAACCTCCCAGATGAGGCGGTCAT
Organism: Triticum aestivum; assembly: GCF_018294505.1. Lineage (NCBI taxonomy): Eukaryota > Viridiplantae > Streptophyta > Magnoliopsida > Poales > Poaceae > Triticum > Triticum aestivum. Next base: position 46,587,607 of record NC_057801.1, on the reverse strand, counting down.
TGACAGAATCCTCCAGTCGCTCCCACCAAGCTACAAGAGCTTTGTGATGAACTACAACATGCAGGGGATGGAAAAGACCATTCCTGAAGTGTTCTCGATGCTGAAGTCAGCAGAGGCTGAAATCAAGAAAGAACATCAAGTGTTGATGGTCAATAAGACCACTAAGTTCAAGAAGGGCAAGGGTAAGAAGAACTTCAAGAAGGACGGCAAAGATGTTGCCGCGCCTGGTAAGCCAGTTGCCGGGAAGAAGTCAAAGAATGGACCCAAGCCTGAGACTGAGTGCTTTTATTGCAAGGGGAAGGGTCACTGGAAGCGGAACTGCCCCAAATACTTAGCGGATAAGAAGGCCGGCAACACCAAAGGTATATTTGATATACATGTGATTGATGTGTACCTTACCAGTACTCGTAGTAACTCCTGGGTATTTGATACCGGTGCCGTTGCTCATATTTGTAACTCACAGCAGGAGCTGCGGAATAAACGGAGACTGGCGAAGGACGAGGTGACGATGCGCGTCGGGAATGGTTCCAGAGTCGATGTGATCGCCGTCGGCACGCTGCCTCTACATTTACCTACGGGATTAATTTTGAACCTTAATAATTGTTATTTAGTGCCAAGTTTGAGCATGAACATTGTATCTAGATCTCGTTTAATACGAGATGGCTACTCATTTAAGTCTGAGAATAATGGTTGTTCGATTTATATGAGAGATATGTTTTATGGTCATGCTCCGATGGTCAATGGTTTATTCTTAATGAATCTCGAGCGTATTATTACACATGTTCATAGTGTAGATGCCAAAAGATTTAAAGTTGATAACGATAGTCCCACATACTTGTGGCACTGCCGCCTTGGTCACATTGGTGTCAAGCGCATGAAGAAGCTCCATGCCGATGGACTTTTAGAGTCTCCTGATTATGAATCGTTTGACACGTGCGAACCATGCCTTTTGGGCAAAATGACCAAGACTCCGTTCTCCGGAACAATGGAGCGAGCAACCAACTTGTTGGAAATCATACATACCGATGTGTGCGGTCCAATGAGCGTTGAGGCTCGCGGAGGATATCGTTATGTTCTCACTCTCACAGATGACTTGAGTAGATATGGGTATGTCTACTTAATGAAACACAAGTCTGAGACCTTTGAAAAGTTCAAGGAATTTCAGAATGAGGTAGAGAATCAACGTGACCGAAAGATAAAATTCTTACGATCAGATCGTGGAGGAGAATACTTAAGTCACGAATTTGGTACACACTTAAGGAAATGTGGAATCGTTTCACAGCTCATGCCGCCTGGAACACCTCAGCGAAACGGTGTGTCCGAACGTCGTAATCGCACCCTATTGGATATGGTGCAGTCTATGATGTCTCTTACCGATTTACCGCTATCATTTTGGGGATACGCTCTAGAGACAGCTACATTCACTTTAAATAGGGCATCGTCTAAATCCGTTGAGACGACACCGTATGAATTATGGTTTTGAAAGAAACCTAAGCTGTCGTTTCTAAAAGTTTGGGGATGCGATGCTTATGTCAAGAAACTTCAACCTGAAAAGCTCGAACCCAAGTCGGAAAAATGCGTATTCATAGGATACCCTAAGGAAACTGTCGGGTATACCTTCTACTTAAGATCCGAAGGCAAGATCTTTGTTGCCAAGAACGAATGCTTTCTGGAAAAAGAGTTTCTCTCGAAAGAAGTAAGTGGGAGGAAAGTAGAACTCGATGAAGTACTACCTCTTGAGCGGGAAAGTGGCGCAGCGCAGGAAACCGTTCCTGTGATGCCCACACCAACTGAAGAGGAAAACAATGATGATGATCAAGGTACTTCGGATCAAGTTACTGCTGAACTTCGTAGGTCCACAAGGACACGTTCCGCACCAGAGTGGTACGGCAACCCTGTCCTGGAAATCATGTTGTTAGACAACAATGAACCTTCGAACTATGAAGAACCGATGGCGGGCCCGGATTCCAACAAATGGCTTGAAGCCATGAAATCCGAGATAGAATCCATGTATGAAAACAAAGTATGGACTTTGACAGACTTGCCCGATGATCGGCGAGCGATAGAAAACAAATGGATCTTTAAGAAGAAGACGGACGCGGATGGTAATGTTACAATCTATAAGGCTCGACTTGTCGCTAAGGGTTATCGACAAGTTCAAGGGATTGACTACGACGAGACTTTCTCTCCCGTAGCGAAGCTGAAGTCCGTCCGAATCATGTTAGCAATTGCCGCATACTATGATTATGAGATATGGCAAATGGACGTCAAAACGGCATTCCTTAACGGGCATCTTAAGGAAGAACTGTATATGATGCAGCCGGAAGGTTTTGTTCGATCCTCGGAACGCTAACAAAGTATGCAAGCTCCAGCGATCCATTTATGGACTGGTGCAAGCATCTCGGAGTTGGAACATTCGCTTTGATGAGATGATCAAAGCGTTTGGGTTTATGCAGACTTATGGAGAAGCCTGCATTTACAAGAAAGTGAGTGGGAGCTCTGTAGCATTTCTCATATTATATGTAGATGACATACTCTTGATGGGAAATAATATAGAATTTCTGGACAACATTAAGGCCTACTTGAATAAGTGTTTTTCAATGAAGGACCTTGGAGAAGCTGCTTATATATTAGGCATCAAGATCTATAGAGATAGATCGAGACGCCTCATAGGTCTTTCACAAAGCACATACCTTGATAAGATTTTGAAGAGGTTCAAAATGGATCAGTCCAAGAAGGGGTTCTTGCCTATGTTACAAGGTGTGAGATTGAGCTCGGCTCAGTCACCGACCACGGCAAAAGATAAAGAAGAGATGAGTGTCATCCCCTATGCTTCAGCGATAGGATCTATTATGTATGCCATGCTGTGTACCAGACCCGATGTAAACCTTGCCGTAAGTTTGGTAGCAAGATACCAAAGTAATCCTGGCAAGGAACACTGGACAACGGTCAAGAATATCTTGAAGTACCTGAAAAGGATGAAGGACATGTTTCTCGTTTATGGAAGAGACGAAGAGCTCGTCGTAAAGGGTTACGTCGACGCTAGCTTCGACTCAGATCTGGATGACTCTAAGTCACAAACCGGATACGTGTATATGTTGAATGGTGGAGCAGTAAGCTGGTGCAGCTGCAAGCAGAGCGTCGTGGCGGGATCTACGTGTGAAGCGGAGTACATGGCAGCCTCGGAGGCAGCGCATGAAGCGATTTGGGTGAAGGAGTTCATCACCGACCTAGGAGTCATACCCAATGCGTCGGGGCCGATCAAACTCTTCTGTGACAACACTGGAGCTATTGCCCTCGCAAAGGAGCCCAGGTTTCACAAGAAGACCAGGCACATCAAGCGTCGTTTCAACTCCATCCGTGAAAATGTTCAGGATGGAGACATAGAGATTTGCAAAGTGCACACGGATCTGAATGTCGCAGATCCGCTGACTAAACCTCTCTCGCGTGCAAAACATGATCAACACCAGAACTCTATGGGTGTTCGATTCATCACAATGTAACTAGATTGGTGACTCTAGTGCAAGTGGGAGACTGTTGGAAATATGCCCTAGAGGCAATAATGAAAGTATTATTATATTTCAATGTTCATGATAAATGTCTTTTATTCATGCTATAACTGTATTATCCGGAAATCGTAATACATGTGTGAATACTTAGACCACAATATGTCCCTGGTGAGCCTCTAGTTGACTAGCTCGTTGTGATCAACAAATAGTCATGGTTTCCTGACTATGGACATTGGATGTCGTTGATAACGGGATCACATCATTAGGAGAATGATGTGATGGACAAGACCCAATCCTAAGCATAGCATAAAAGATCGTGTAGTTCGTTTTGCTAGAGCTTTGCCAGTGTCAAGTATCTCTTCCTTCGACCATGAGATCATGTAACTCCCGGATACCGTAAGAGTGCCTTGGGTGTATCAAACGTCACAACGTAACTAGGTGACTATAAAGGTGCATTACAGGTATCTCCGAAAGTATCTTTTGGGTTGACACGGATCGAGACTGGGATTTGTCACTCCGTATGACGGAGAGGTATCTCTGGGCCCACTCGGTAATGCATCATCATAATGAGCTCAATGTGACCAAGGTGTTGGACACGGGATCATGCATTACGGTACGAGTAAAGTGACTTGCCGGTAACGAGACTGAACAAGGTATTGGGATACCGACGATCGAGTCTCGGGCAAGTAACGTACCGATTGACAAAGGGAATTGCATACAGGGTTTGATCGAATCCTCGACATCGTGGTTCATCCGATGACAACATCGAGGAGCATGTGGGAGCCATCATGGATATCCAGATCCCGCTGTTGGTTATTGACTGAGAGCGTCTCGGTCATGTCTGCATGTCTCCCGAACCCGTAGGGTCTACACACTTAAGGTTCGGTGACGCTAGGGTTATTAGGAAGACTAGTATGTGACTACCGAATGTTGTTCGGAGTCCCGGATGGGATCCTGGACGTCACGAGGAGCTCCGGAAGGGTCCGGAGGTAAAGATTTATATATGGGAAGTTGTCAAACAGACACCGGGAAGTTTCGGGGTCATACCGGTATTGTACCGGGGCCACCGGAAGAGTTCCGGGGGTCCACCGGGAGGGGCCACCCCTCTCGGGGGGCCACATGGGCTGCGTGGGGCAGGGAGCCAGCCCCTGGTGGGCTGGCCGCACCCCCTCCCTTGGGCCCATGCGCCTAGGGTTGAGGGGGGAACCCTAGAGGGGGCGCCCCCCTTGGCTTGGCGGGCAAGCCACCCTCTCCCCTCTCCCCTAGGCCGCCGCACCCCCCCTAGATGGGTTCTAGGGGGCCGGCCCCCTTCTCCCTTCCCCCTATAAATAGAGGGGTGAGGGGAGGGCAGCCGCACCACCCTCCAAGGCGCAGCCCTCCCCTCCCCAACACCTCTCCTCCTCCGTTGTGTGCTTGGCGAAGCCCTGTCGGAGTACTGCCTCTCCACCATCACCACGCCGTCGTGCTGCCGGTGGAGCTGTCTTCCTCAACCTCTCCTTCCCCCTTGCTGGATCAAGAAGGAGGAGACGTCTCCCGTCCCGTACGTGTGTTGAACGCGGAGGTGCTGTCCGTTCAGCACTTGGTCATCGGTGATTCGAATCACGTCAAGTACGACTACATCATCACCTTGCAAGCTTCCGCACGCGATCTACAAGTGGTATGTAGATGCTAACTCTCTCCCTTGACTCGTTGCTTAGATGAACTCATAGATGGATCTTGGTGAAACCGTAGGAAAAATTTTAATTTTCTGCAACGTTCCCCAACAATAGTCGCCGTTGAGAAGCAGTATTCCCCTGGCAAGGTGATGGCCCCCATCGAGGACGAGGAGATGGCCCCCGGAGGGATGAGATCCCCCGGTGAGCTGCACAAGGTAAAAAATAATGGCTTATTACCATAGTTGTGGTTTTTGATTATTTGCAATGTGCTTGCTTTTTGATTATTTGCAATGTGCTTGCTAATATGTTAGTATTGTGCAGGTGCCTGTGGTTGTCCTTGATGATTCCGATGTCGTGGCCCGTCCTGTTGGCATCGCCCCGGAGATCGATTCCGATACCGCTGTCCATCCTATGGACATCGTCCCAGAGATCGATTCCGATGTCACGGTCAGTCCTGTGGACATCGCCCCAGAAATTGATTCCCATGCCGCTGTCCGTGCTGTGGTCATTGCCCGAGAGATCGATGACAAGAAATAGTTGGTCATGCTAATCCTTCAGGGTAGTTTGCATTTCCTTGTGTTTAATTACCAGAACAATGTGTGTTATCAAACCATCTTAGGGCTAGTGCACTGTCTTGTGTGGGCAGATCTTGCTACTTTTGTTTGATAGTGAATCATGCGATGGATCATGCGAACCCTCTCCGAGTTATGGAAATAGATGTATCCTCACCAGCTTTTGATGTAATATATGGCATGCTTAGATGTAAGTTTAAACTGTTTATCATATCAGCAGGGCTTGTTTGATGATTCTTGGTGTTAGTAGGCTAGCTACTGTGCGAGCTATAGTACTTGCAAAACACTCACCGAAGAGAAACGTTGGGGCTGATGAGCTCGTGGTACGCTTATACTTATCCCTCGTCGATCGACCAATAGCCCTAGCTCCTAAAATTGTAGGCTTAGCGATTGATCAGACAATAGTCGACATAATTCAGGCCTCATTTGGTTCATAGGGTAGGAAAATCGTAGCAAAAGTACAGAGAACGTGCAACACAAAATCATAGCAGTGCAGAGACGTACTCCCTCCGTTCCAAAATAGATGACCTAGGCGGGCTAGTTTGGCCTAGTGGGTTTCAGTGATATGACGTGGTACAGTGCCGTCCAGTCTTCGCGTGTGGTAGCAGTATTGCGGGTACAGTAAGTTTTCTTGAAGAAGCGGAATTCAACGAAGTCATGATGGTTCCTTCGTCCGAACAACTTATGGTGGGAAAGGTTGGGCCTGCGATACGACCGGGGTAGACCAGGATAATTTTGTGCATGGCAGGTGGACCAGGATGGTCGACGTCCCACATGTCGGCGAATGAAAGTATTCTTTCTGATATAGAGGACGAGCAACGAGTATTCATTGTTTATTTTTGATGAAAGCTATTGTCTCCACTTTACTCCTTGACTTTGTCAATGCCTCTCTCTCCTCCACATAAGCGGGGACTACTTGCTATGCATGCAGCGGGCAGCTGGCGTCTTGAGGGGCCAGAGTGGTGAGAGCGGGCTCCGGAAGCGGTCCAGACTCCAGCATGGCCCACCTCACATTATCACCATATATTTCTTGGAGTCCGTGCATGGCGGGCAGGCGATCTCTTCTCCCTCCCCCGTTTCTCTCTTCTCAGCTGACGCCCGCCGAGCGATTAGATTTCGGCTATCGACGGTTTATTCAATTACGGTCCCACATGTTAGTGAAATTGCAAGACAACGCGTGTCCCCTTTGGTGAGCGGCGTGCGAGCCGGACTGTCGGGGTTGCGACGCGTACGAGTCGTAAGTGTGCCTCCTTTTCCTTTAGAACTTGCGAAGCGTAACATTTTCGCGCGATCAATCGATAGAAATCTAGAACAAAATGACGAGGGCGGTGCTTTCCCGCTCGTTAGGCGGGCTAGTTCGAGTGAGATGACGTGCTATAGTGCCGTCCACTTGCTCCATTTTTATGTAAGCAAGAGTTTACACTCGTACGCAGGAGGAGTGCGAAACACCGCGGAGCTGATTTTGATCGAGGGATAACTGTTCCCTGCCAAATAGTGGAGGATTGTTAGCGATTATAGCATGATAGTTAGGGCATCTCCAGCGCTAGCCCACAAATTTACACCAGCATCTATCCGAGGACACTGATGGATGACATGTGATGCTGCCCGCATACCTTTCGACAACTATATGAACTAACCAGACGAAATTCATGCAAACGAAGCAAATTTCAAATTAATCGGTTGAAATTCATTACATTTCGAAAACTTTTCCTACAAACTGGATGAAATTCATTACATATTTCGCACAAACCATACTAAACCTGCTGTAAACCTAATCTAAACGATCGCCGGCGCCCGACCACCAAGTCCGGCCATGAACCCGAGAAAGCTGGCCATTGCCTTTGCCTCCTCCTCATCCGCCTTGATAACTTCCTCCTCCGGCCGGAGCACAAGGTTATGAAGATTTCCGCCTCCACGTCACCGTCAAGCGGCTAATCGGCTGCCGATGTTTACCCCACCAAGCTTGGCGTCGACTGACTGGAGTAGCGGTGGCCTTCCCGGGACCAGAGCGGCGGCGACCAACCGTGTGCTACTCTTCCTCGCTGCCGGCTGCGCCCGCACCCGCACGCCGGCTTCGTGGTCGTGGCGGCGGAGGGCGGCCCGGGGGGTGCCGGTGATCTCCTTCGTTTGCTCCTGCGACAGTACGTCGAAGAGAGCTTTGGAGCGTGCCCGGAGTGGAGCCGCCGATGTCCCTCGTCTGCTCCTGCGTCAGTAAGTCCAAGAGAGCTTCGGAGCGCCATGAGGCCATTGTTGAAGTGGTGCCGACAGAAGGAAGGGACCGGAGGAGAATAAGTGTGGGTCTTTGGCTATGGTTGGGAGCTGGGGCTCAAGTTAATATAGCGGTCGAATGGCAATGAGCCGCGACAGACGGATGGACAACTGGCGCCGGAGTAGGTTCATCGGGTGTGAATGCAGACGCTGTTTTAGTGACTTAACTGCAGATGTGTTTGGGTGACTAACATGTGGGCCCAACGGGCATCTGGCCTGCATATCAGCGACACACCAATTGCACCTGCAGTTAAGTCCAGTGAATGTGGCATTGACATTCTGGAGAGATGGTGACCGTTTCTGGCGCATGCGGACTGTTTGACTGGTCAACCATACAAATACGGAGCTACACGCTGAGCCAGCGACCGTATAATCACCATATCTCGTATACAATGATCAAAGTGAGCTATCAAGACAAGTTCGGTGACCGCCAATGCATTTTACTCGGTAATAAATGACCAGGATTGAAGGGGAATCCTAATTTGCTTCGTCTTCTGTCCTTGAGCTCTTGACAAACCAATGCACTATAGGGTTGTCCGGCCACTCCACCCCAGAGCTCTCACCAAGCGTCGTTCATGCCACCACGCCGCACACTAACTGGTAAGGCAGCGATGGCATCCGGCCGCGCCGAGTTCCTCGCCGCCCACGAACGCACACAAAATGGTAGGGAAGCGATGGCATCCCGCCGTGCCAAGTTCATCACCGCTCGCGACCTCACAACTATGTGGGAGGAATTTGAAGATGCCAAGGCCGAATGGGCGGCAGAGCAAGAGGCGGCCAAAGCCGCACAGAGGGAGCGGAAAAGTCATAAAGCACTCAGGAAAAGGGAGGCCCGCCGCCGCAAGAAAGAAAAGGACGCACGCGCTGCTGCGGAGAGGTCGGCGGAGATCCAAGCACGGTGGGGTGTCGCTGACAAAGCCGGGAAGGAGAATGACGACGTCTGGCCAGCATGTGAGAAGTACTAGTACTAGTAGTTAGTGTGTGTGTCTGTGTCTGAGTATGAGCATGTACCAGTACTACTAGTTACTACTGTAGTTTTTAGAGCAAATTACCAGTACATTAGCCTAGACTAAGTGGAAAAATTCCTATCCTATGCATCAAATGACATCTCTTTCTCTATAGGAATTGAAATGCATGTCATCTCACTTCCTATGATTTTCATATTCCTATCCTATGAACGAAAGGAGGCCTCTGTTGGAGTAAATACTGTAGCTAGCAGTACTGCTGGTACAGTAGTTTTCTTCAAGAAGCGGAATTCAATGAAGTCATGATGGTTCCTTCATCCGAGCAACTTCAAAGTGGGAAGTGGGCCTGTGTTTTGACGGCTCATTAGTCATTGTTACTGCGGCATGACGACCTGGGTGACTCTCCCTTGGAGTTCTGCGTGCATGGCAAGTGGACCAGGATGGTCGACGTCCCATATGTTGGCGAACGGAAGTATTCTTTCCGATATCGAGGAGCAAGGAAACCGCGTGGTATAGTATCACTGCTGATTGGTTCGCAAAAAAAAATAGTATCACTGCCGATTTATAATTATTTTTTAATTCTGATGAATGCTAGCGTTTCAACTCTTACGATGAAGGGTGCCAAACACGTCACGTGCTAGATGTCCCACACATCAGCGAAAGGAGTGGGACATGAACAGCGTGGTAGAGCCCAGCGTAAAAAAACAGCGTGGTAGAGCGTCTCCACTTCTTCCACTTCTGGATAGGAGACCACACGTAGTAGTACTTAGCTGTATGAACGATACAAAGTGCGACCTGGAGAGAAAGACACATCTAGTTGGAAGATCTCGGGGCATACACGTAAACAAATATAAAAGTTAATATGTGCCTCCAACTAATATAGTAGTAGTAGAGTACTTAGACACGTACTCCATAACATCACTGTGCATTGCACGTACAACATTTAGTGGTAGTACGTAGTAAGAGACAAATGCCGCCCAAGAGTTCCCTTCTCGACCTACTTTTGGGTGTTTGGTAGAGTGTATGGAGGGTGCATGAGTCCATACTAGTTTAGCACAAATACACTAGAAGCATGCATGAAGAGAGCATGCATGAAGAGGGGTGTTGAGTTGAGCATGCATGAAGAGGGAACAACTATGCTGAGACGAGAACGCAACCAAACACACCCTGTATGCCACGCATGTTCATACCATTTGTGCCTTTCTACTTCACTTACTGCGCTACATTACTCAGGTTCGTACGTCCACTCCTGGGTACATGTCCGTCTCGTAGTTCCAGTGCCACGTGTTCTTCATATAGATGGAACGATCGTTGCATAACACGTGCGCCTTGATGCTAGATGTCTCGCGTGTTGGCAAAAGGATGAACAAAGCTCACGTAAAAAAATAGAGTGGAAGAACATAGATTCCGGACGACCGAGAAGGAGCAAGGAACCTCGTGGTGGAGCGTCTGCACTCATAATATTTAATATTATTCAGCGATATAAAATTAACCAATCATCTCCACAGTGGACTGGAAGAGTACGAAACACGGCAGCCCAGTGTAGTTACATCATACTAGTACATGGCTAACCCACGCTATCACCATATTTCTTGGCTTCCGTGCGACACCTATCTCTAGTAATCCAGCAGCCTGTATCGCTTCTCCCTCCTCGTCTCTATCAAAGTGCGGCGGGCTGGCGTTTCTGCCGTCTATTGAGGTCGGTTAACTATCACATGTTAGCGACATGCCAAGAGCATTCTAAAAAAATTCCTTTCACGTTCCGTTTTCAAAAAGAAAAAAAATCCTTTCACGTACGAATTTTCCTGTATGCTTTGAGCAACTTGCATGTCCTATACTGCTCCTGTTTGATACTCTAACTTAGCTAGAGGTTAGACTAACTCATGACTAACCCTGAACTAACTGTAGCCAAAGAGGTGTTTGGGTGACAGGGTTAGATTGACAATAAATGCACTTCATGGAGAGAGAAAAGTGATTTTTCAGTGGTCCCAATGAAAACTATCTCCAGTTAGCACCTCTTGGGTGGGATAGTTTTTTTTGGTGGGTTTGGTGCAACTTGCTCCAATTTAAACCCTCATGCTTGGATACTTTAGGGCTATTTGAGCCCCAACTAGCTCAAACTAACTCTAACCCATGGATCCAAACAGGGCCTATGGCCAGTCTCGACGTGGAGCAGTCGCGTGCACCGGGAAGCGGCGCTCTCTCGGCCGTCGCGCCACTTCAAAGTCGGTGCCAGTGAGAGGTCGCCTCCACTCTGGCCGGGCATTAATGCGTCACTGACGCTCCAGGCGACGCTGACCGTTTCACGCGGGAAGCGCGCGCTGGCAAGGGAGTATAGGTTTTGAACCGTTTCAGGTGTAGTAGTAATGGTAGTTTGCAAAACTACTCAATTATTGCACTCAGTTTCCTAAGAAATTGTGGTAAAAAACGTTACTCCACAGCCCGCTTCCCTTCTCCTTCCTGCTCGTGATTTACGTGGCCATGTTAACGTGGTTGTGTCAAAAAAATGTCACTTCCTGCTCGTGATTTGCGTTATATAATTACAAGCAAGATTCTCGTGCATTGCACGGAACATCAATATGCATTTTTTTACAAAACACCTGTTGTGATTGACCCATGCAGGAGTAATCCCATGTGTAAAAACTAATGATATCTCGAGAATGTTATCGGAAAACCGGTATCTCGAGAATGTCATCGAAAAAATGAAAGATGAGAGATAAGGCGAGGAGGAGTGGAGCGTGGTGGTGACTGGTGGTCGAAATGGGCGGAGGCATGGGGATGGACGGCGCCGGCTGGCGGCGGCGGCCACCATGCATGCTAGATTGTTCCAGAGACTTATTCCTTTTTTAATCGCCGAACAATGAGGTTGCGGAGATAATGATGTGGAGAGAGGTGCGGGTATCTTTTGTAAAATTATCATAGTTTGTTTCCTATCCGTCAGATATAGATCATACGGTCTGTATTACAAGATGGCAGGCACACCATCATCGCCAACTCGTTTTTTATAAGGGTATACGGATGATAAGTTTGCTGACTACTAAAGTAATGTGGAATCTGTCCATGTTATGCAAGTAAATAAAGGTGATTGTTTATCATACGGGTAAGGTTGGATGAAGGGTGGTAGGAACAAATGCTCCGCCTAGAGCATGTGTGTGTGAGATGGAGTCTTAGTGTGTGTGTGGTGTGTGTGTGTGTGTAGAGAGAGAGAGAGTGAGAGAGAGAGAGAGAGGAGAGAGAGAGATGGAGTCTTAGTTTGTGTGTGTGTGTGTGAGAGAGAGAGAGATGGAGTCTAAGTGTGTGTGTGTGTGTTTGTGTGTGTGTGTGTGTGTTTGTGTGTGTGTGTGAGAGAGAGAGAGATGGAGTCTTAGTGTGTGTGTGTGTGGGGGGGGGGGGGTGCGTGCATGTGTGTGTGTCCCGGGGTCCTCTATGGCGGGTGTAATTTAAGTGTGCATGGCTTCATCATAGAGAGGTGATGTGTATGGCAGAGGCCACCAACGATGGGGTGCGAGAGAGAAAATGCCCATAGGAGGCAAGAGAAGGTGCGTGCGCGTGAGAGGAGTCGACATCGAGAGAACGTGTTTGTTCGAGAGACACCACGGAAGACTACTATATATCGATGGTGCATGTAGGCGGGAATTAAACAAAGGGATGGTCTTATTGGTTTCGGGGATATAGGGGAAGAGTGAGAGGCGCGCGGGGCAGGGGGGGTAGCTAGAAGGAGATTGTTAAGTGTGAGTGTGTGTTTTGCCCATCCAGGCGGAAGTTATGTGCACAAAAGAGGAGAACGATTCGATGTGGCGTTAGGATTGAGGGTAATTAACTACGTATGGAGACATAAAGACCTTGAACGTGCATGTGTGAGAGGTGTACATGTATACGTGGGATGTGTGTGTGCGCGCACGCATGATCGAGATAAAAGAAAGAAGACATAAGTCCTAAGATCAACGACATGGGAGAGACGGATCGGTATGACAATATGCATGCATGTGAGAATGAAGGGAAGAAGGCCCGACAATTGAGCATGTGTTTTTGTCTTTAAGAGATAGTGGCGTGGGCTGGAGCATGCATCTATGGCGAGCAGAGGGGGTGAGGCGCAACGATTGTGCAAAAGAGATCAACCTATAAATGCATATGTATGGATAGACATATATAGTGTGGGTGATAGGAAGCAAGACTCCGTGCGAGAAAGAAATGTTGACGGAGAAACTACAGATAGATACAGAGATGGAGATGCTTCCTAGAGAGACATCCGTTAGTTTGGGTGTCGGAGATGACCGTCGGGTGGTTCAGAGGGTGAAGTTATATATGTGTGTGAGAGGGCACTTGACTGCATTCATGTAGAGAGAAACATATGTAGTGTGCGTGATAGGAATCAAGAGTGAGGGCGAGAAAGAAGGTTGATGGAGAAATAGATAAATAAAAAGATAAAGATGCTAGCTAGTGTGCGCTAGAGATAGGAGTCGAGTGGATCAGAAGGCTGGGTTATGTGTGTGGGTGTGAGAGAGATAGAGAGAGGGTGCATGTGAGTCACATACAAACAAATATCAGAGAGAAATGAGATCCAGAGAGACGGAGTTTTGTGTCTGCGAGAGAGAAAGATATTTCACAACGAGAGTGATATCTAGAGAGACATATGAGGGAACACAAGATATCTCTAGGGAGAGAGGGTGTGTTTGAGCGACATACAAGAGAACAATGGAGAAATATGAGACCCTGGGAGACAGAGTTTGTGTTTGTGTGTGAGAAAGAGATATTGAAGAGGAAGAGTCGTAGGTTCTCATATCTAAGGAGCGAAAGACATCTCTGTATGAGGGGTGTGCGAGTGGCACACATGGGAATAGTTGAGAGAAATGAGACGCCGGGAGACAAAGTTTTGTGTTTGTGTGAGAGAAAGAGATTCCACACGGAGAATCATAGCTAGAGACACATAGAAGGGAGCGAGATATACTTAGAGAGAGATAGAGTGATGAAGGTCGATGGAGAGAGTACCGTCAGTGTGTTACAAAGATAAAAGATCATTGTCGACATACAGGTAGCACGAGAGATGCCTGAGAGACGATGAACGCGTATAGGTCCAGAGAGATAGTCCTATATAAGCATGAGTGATAGCTATATGAGACGAATATCTGGATTAAAGGGGATTCAAATATTTAAACTGGAGATCATGACATCGATAATATCATAACGCAAATTGGTGTATCAAACATGCATATTCATTTGAATTTGGGCACACGTGTAATGTTATATAGTTTATCAATATTGGTGATCCATAGATTCTTCAATTACAAACAATGCATGGTTTATATGCAATTAGTGTCTAAACGGGATTACACTATATGTTGCTTGTGTGAAACACATTATACATGTTTGAGAAGTTAAACCCCCGCCCACATGAAACACACATTAATTGGAGACAGTTAGCGAGGAATGCATACATTGGATTTCAACATAATGTGGTTTCAAATATTTGAAAATCCAAATTGATGGATACAACCTTATGAATCTGAGATCATGCCATTTGTAAACCATATTTATGTATAAATGGTGTTGTGCTTTTGAAAGTATATATGTAAAAAAATGATGTATATAGAATGTAATTCCAATTGAAAATGGATCCCGCATGAAAAAAATAGTAGAATACAAATGGGATTCGAATTGAGTTGGCACGGTAAACGTGCACTGTGCAAAAATTGAACGAAACCAAAATCTGCGAGATGGAAATCACTACTGCCTATCCCTGCCGCGCAAAGCCTATCTGCTGGATTTCTATAGGTTTCGATAGGGGTAGGTTTGTAATTTCACCCAAACGTGACGTAACCGCCTCTCACCCGGATTCATACACGGTGGGCGCCAAAACACAGTGTGCCCTCGGCCTAAATCGACTCCCTCCCTGATTCATATTCATATACGGTGGGCGCCAAAAACAAACTCTCGTCGGCAAATATTCGGTGTATGCGAGATTACCGTCCTATACCCAACCGACTAATGTTGCTGTGATGTGGTAGAAATTTGAAACGGGGGCTAAGTTTGTAAATTTCCTCGCATTTGAGACAAGCGCGCCCTGACTACATGGTTCCCCCTTCCTCTCTACCTCCCTTTTCCCCATTCATACTCCGTGGGCGCCAAAACACCCTCTCCACCCCACCCTCCTCCATCCGCCGCCGTCTGCCACCCATCCACCGCCGTCCTCCTCCACCATGCCGGAGCTGATACCCTGACGCCGCTGTCCATTACAAGAGATCGACCTCTCTCATCCACGCCTTCGGACCGGGATCCTTGCATCCCGTCCTCTCGCTTCATCTCCGCCATCGTCCACCTTGCCGGCGCCGCTCCTACGACCGTCTCGTCCACCGCGCCCCGCCGCCACTGTCTACCCTCCTAGATCTGCTTCCACGCCGCCGACAGCCATAGCTACCGCAGCACCGTCAAATTCTCACCAGATGCGTACACGGCGCCGCACCAGAGGCGGTACTCTTTCGTATCTGCTCAACTTATTTATCACAGCAAGAAAATAGATCGCCACTGCTTTACTCTGATTTCTTGTCTTGGTTGCGAAGTTGCCTTTGTCCGGTTTGCACCTTCAGATCCGCCATGGCACGCTCAACACTGTACTCCCAATGCTTATGGTTTTCCCCTTTTATATTCCACACTAGTTAAATCATAGTAGACTAAATTTCAAAATTGGGTCAGTCGATTTTTTAGAGCTCGTCGGAGTTCGCCGGTGCGATCCAAGGGGCTCGGGTGGTTGTGGGGCCTCACCGAACGAAGAAAACTCGACGCGGGTGGGGGCTGGGGGTGGCGGCGGAACACAGGCGGTGGGGGCCGGTGGTCCTGCCGGCGGCCCGTGCGGTGTTGTGTATGGGAAGAATCACAGACAAGGAAGAAGAAGGGTTAGGAGACGTAGGATCTTCATCCAACCGCCTGAAATGGTCGAGAGACAGCTGGGAGTTGCATTCTTAATGCGCTCTGGTTCATCATGTGTGGGCACTGCGCAACCAACATTTTATTATCCAAAATCTGCTTGCTCTTCTTTACCATGTTCGATAGTGCTGGCCTGTACGCGATCGATAGGCTTTCAATTACTAGCAGCAATACAATACCGTATTTTCAAGCCAGTTCCACTTTCCCGATTTATATATCGTGGTTATGGTGTACCCCTGTTATGTACACTATGATCTGCCTAGTTGCTGTGTGCTCTTGTTATCATGGTTTGGCAATAAACTATCTATACAGTATATTATGAACCTATCATCTGCCAACTATCCTTACTTCTGGAGCCTATTTTTTTGTGTACTTGTGCCAGATTATATAAATGCACGCACGATATTACAACACACATGAGCTCTCTCATCAGAATCCAGTGATAGCACATAAGTGTTTACAGGGGCGCCCCTATATTAGAATATCATCTGCATTACAAAGATTATCTCACAACTATTTATGTTTTCATGGTTCTCAGATATTATACGCAATTACAGTGAATATCAGAATCCGCACATCAGAAGAATATTGTGGAACACTGCAATGACTTACAAAATTGGCACCAAGGCATTGAGTGCCATTCTGGAAGCAATGAAACTCATACGCTCCCCACCTGTTGATTCTTGTTCAGAATATCATCCTAATGACTATTCTAACCTCGAGGAGTCAAAGGAAGATGGCATGTCCTGTTCACCCATCAAGGTGCCTATTCTAATTTGGCAAGGTTTTATTGATTGCGCGTATATTGCATATGTTGTCTTGCATTTCTTCTACTTTGTTGCACCACCATCTGCTTAGTTTACTCATCATATAACTCGAGATGCCATGCCCATCCATTATCAATACACATTCCATCTGTCGTCATACCATGTTTTTCCACTCAAATGCTGTTCTTGTGCACCAGACATCGAAAAGGAAGAGGGTGATTGCCGAACCAGAAGGAGTACCAGCAAAGTCATTGAAAAACATGGTGGTGCCGGAGAAATCAGACAGCGCCCCACTTATATTGGCTGTACAACCAGTGACACAAAACATAGGACCGACTCCAGCAGACTGTACCCATACTTCACTGTCCACACCACTAGCCCCACCACACAGGACCTGCACTCCAGAAAAAGGTATACCGATTTAATTTGCCATAGCACCTGCCGTACCACAGAAAAATCCCACTCCAGCAAAAAGTACAGCAAGTCCACCGGCCGAAGACCTATCCCAACTGCAGAGATGGCCAATTCCTGCAGATTGGAACCCCATTCCATTTATTCCCAGTTTAAAAGACAATGCTTTCAATGTTGTTAGGGACTACGTGCATATATTCCCATCATGGGAAGATTATAGTGAAGACAAACACCATTTTCACATCTTCCTGTCCAACTTACGTGTAAGTGCTATTATTCATGGCTATTATTTTCCTGTTTTCTGCTGATCGAACACATCAATGATTTACATTACATTGTTGTAACTAGGTGAGGGTCAATCTGGATAGTCATGACGAGCAAAGCTTTCCTGTGCTTTTCAAGGAAGCATTGCAGCAGTATCAGTGTTACCTGAGGAAATCACACTTTGATGGCAAGTCTATAAATGAATTTCTGGTGAAGTCTGCCATGCTTAATTTAGAAGACATTGAATGGAAAAACCTTGTTATGCACTGGTCTCGTTCCCAGGATGAGGTACTGTCTATGAAATCACATGACAATTTGAACTTCTACTTTTCCGCATGTGCCTTACAGATCTTTTTTGCAGGAAATCAGGTCGAGGAAGAATTCCGGTTTGAAAAGAACGACAGGATATCGCAAATATGCTACCCACTACTTTGCTCTTGTTAGTACCTGTTGTCCTGTATCACTGTACTTGCATACATACCTGGTTCATTATGTGACAGCAGTATGCATGATAGCTTGCTTATCAATTGTTCGCTCCAAATTATCTGATCTGTATGAATGGTTACATTAGTGTAGAATATATCCAATGCCAATGATTTTTTTAGCTCTGCATTGTTCTTGTAAGTACATGCTGTCCTTTATCAGTGTACTTATATTGACAGGTAGTTGTTCATGTACCATCACTCTGCAGCTTATTTTCCTTTGCCCTCCATTTTCTACACATCAGATCTATATTTACTCTTACCATAAGGTTGGTACTGAAGAAGTTTAGCTGTGCATTGCTCTTGGCTGTGCCTTTTGCCTGTATCGCTGCACATACATTTATAGCTACTTGGTTATGTAGCATCACTCTTCATCTTATCTTAAATATTCTCCATTTTTTCGTATATTACCACATCTATATTTACTCTTAACAAAATGTAGAATAAAGACAATGCTTATGAAGAAGATTCTGTGCTAAACTTCTTGAATTGCCCCCCTCATCAGCATGGACAAGGGCTTTATAGAGCATGTCTTCACCAGTAATGTAAGTTTGTCCTTCTCAAGCCTTCAAACTTTGTTGTGTATATTTGGTTAGGCATGACTGCAACAGCTGTTTATTTTTGGTGTTTGCATCAAATTGCGTGTTTAAAGTTTATTATGTAGTTCATAAACAAAAGTTTGTCCTTCTCAATTTAAGTTTTCAGTTGTACAACCAAGTTCCTTCTTCATACCATGTAAATTAAACTATTCAGAGCAAGTGATCTTCTTTTGCACTGCATGTATGCTTATGTTCTTCATCCGTAATCCAGTGGTGTGGTGAACCTACCCACTACAGCACAATGTCATATTCTGCAATGTCTTAACTATGAACAATGTCATATCATTCTACTATTATTTAAACCGTCTCTTTATTTGCCAATCTAAAATGGGATAAATTGATAGCACACTAACCATTGATACTTATGAGTTCTTGATCTGTAATCCAGTGGTGTCATGAAGCTGCCAACTCCTTCACAATGTCATTTGCTGCCATGTCTTGACCTGAACAATACCATATTGCGTTAATGCAATTTTAAACTGTGTCACTTTATTCGTCAGTAAGAAATGTGATGAATTGTTAGCATTGATACTTTTATGTGCGAAACCTGTCATCTGTCTACTTGTTTATCTTTTAGAGTGAGGAAGATATAAGTGTTGAACAAGCGCAGTCTCATCATCTTGCTCAGCTGCTTGCGCTGCAGCTCCCCAGCAGGGCTAACCTTTCTTGAACTCTATTGAAGTGCTGTCGGTTTTGTATATTATTTTGTCGGCGTGTTTATTTGCACTGGTGGCGATCTTTGATGCCCAGTGTATGTAATCTGCTGTCTGCTTGTGCTTTAATATCATAGTGGCGAACTTTGATGCCCAGTGGATGTAATATGCCGTAATTTCTTTATTGTATAGTCTAGGTTTTTTCTTATTCACGATGCTGCAGTTATTTTACTATATATATGTCCTATCTTCGCAGTAAACCGGACAAACCGTAAAATTACGGTACATAATCAGGCCGTCATGCAATCAGGATGTATGATCCGCATCATGGGCCCCATCAAACTGGCCCACTAGTAGATTCGGGCCTTTAATAGGCCGAGTAACCCCCGGCCCTCTTTTCACAAGAAAACTCAATGGGATTTTAGGAGGCTGAGAAGTAGGCTGGGCCTGCAATGTGCCGAATAGCTCATGGGCCGGCGGCAGCCCGAAATTGATCCCGACCCATGATTGTGCGAATCAATTCACGGGCTTTTAACAGGCCAAAGTTGTCTCGGTCCTAGTTTGGTCCAATCAGATATCGGCTGCGAGCAGGCCGGATGCAAACCGGGCCGTAGTTAGGCCCAACTATATGACGGGCTTTTAACAGGCCGAAATTAATATAGGGCCGAAATGTTAAATGGGACCTTAACAGGCCGAAACTAGTATCAGGCCGAATTACTAAATGGGCCTTTAGCAAGTGGGCCCAAAAGCATAGCGTCCAGTCAATGGGCCGGATCTGATATGGGCCATAATTGAGCCCAAAGCCTCTTAAAGGGCCGGACCTGATCTGGGCCGTGATTTGGCCTAGAAAGTGGGAGGCTTTTAACGGGCCGAATCTTATATGGGCCATTATTAGGCCCGGAACGTGGCAGGCCATTAATGGACCGGATCAATTATGGGCCGACATTTGGCCCAAAACATGGCAGCCAGTTAATGGGCCGGCCTACTAGGGTCCTCAAAATCTTGTGGGCCCACAGCTGGGCCGGCCCATTAATGTCAGTGCAATCTCGTGGGCCTTTAGCTGGGACAGCCCATTATGATCCGCAAGAATTTTGTGGGCCTTTACCTGGGCCGCCCCATTATGGCACACAAAAATCTTGTGGGCCTTTACCTGGGCCGGCCTATTATGGCCCGCAAAATCTTGTGGGCCTTTAGCTGGGCCAGCCCATTATAGTCCGCAAAATCTCATGGGCCTTTAACTGGGTCGGCCCATTAAGGGCCGCAAAATCTATGGGCCTTTAGTTGGGCCGGCCCATTTAAACTTGTTGGGCCGTGCCACGTGTTGACGTATCATAGGCGCCTTCTGTCCAGTGAGTGGATGACATCTGTCCCAACGATGAGCCGACACGTGTTTCCTCCACCCAATGATGATTTTACCCGTGGAAAATCCCCATTGGTCGGGGCTGTTAACGGGTTATCGGATCCAAAACCCGACCCGATAGCTTAACGGTGTTCCGTTACGGTGGATGCCACATGTCGGTCACCCTTGACGAAAGCACTTCTGTGACGCGCGATTTATTGTCATGGAAGTGGACACTTCCGTGATGATAATTTTGGTAATGTCATGGAACACTTCTACGACAGCACAGGTATGACTATCTTGATTCTGTCATAAATTTGTCATGGATGTACATGCATGACAAAAAACGCGACCTACTGTGACAAACACGTATCATCACAGAAGTGTATTTGTGTGTAGTGTCACCATTGTTTTCCTTGGGAGTATCCACCATATATATGTCATATGAGGAGGTGGCAGTCCAGCGCCCTGTGGGCGGTGGTTCCTGTTCTGCTCTCGCATCGTCGTCTATACCGTCGATGTCTTCGGAGTCGAAGTTAAGCACGTCGGTCAAGTCGTCGACCGTGCCTATTAAGTGGGTGGTGGGTGGGGAACGAATTTCTTAGCTGCCAGCTTCCCACTCGAGCCGAACATAGTTCGACCAGGAGTCTCCTGACAAAGAGAGAGACCTTAGGGAATCCAGCACGTATCCGAAGGGCGAGTGCTAAAAGATATCCGCGGCGGTGAACTCCATGACTGGAGCCCAGTTAGATTCGATGGGCTTGAGTGCGTGCGGTCCGGAACACACTGCCGGGGAAGATTCCGGGGGTTCGGAGATACAGATTCCTTTAGGAGAGGATTCTATGTTCGGCTCCAACACCGAGGAGTGTGCGGCCTCCGAGGCGGGGGTCCATCCACCTATCCTTGGAAGGCACGACCCGCTCTGGAGCGAAGTCCGGAGCGGTAGCAGGTGCGATGTTCCGAATACTCTCCGACTGCCGATCTAGGTCGTGAACATCGTGGTTGTTCGACGCTCCTGATACCGGCCCGAATCCGTCGAGGATCTAGTCTCCGCGAAAGTCGGCGGTGTAGTTTAGGTTTCCAAACCTGACCTGATGGCCGGGGGCGTAGCTATCAATCTCCTCCAGATGGCCAAGCGAATTGGCCCGAAGTGCGAAGCCGCCGAACACGAAGATCTGTCCGGGGAGAAAAGCCTCGCCCAGGACCGCGTGGTTGAAGATTGGAGAAGCCATCTAACCTTGTAGTGACGACACAGAGGAACTCTCAATAAAAGCACCAATGTCGGTGTCAAAACCGGCGGATCTCGGGTAGGGGGTCCCGAATTGTGCGTCTAAGGTTAATGGTAACAGGAGACTGGGGACACGATGTTTTACCCAGGTCTGGGCCCTCTCGATGGAGGTAATACCCTACTTCCTGCTTGATTGATCTTGATGATATAAATGTTACAAGAGTTGCTCTACCACGAGATCAGAGAGGCTAAACCCTAGAAGCTAGCCTATGGTATGATTGTTGATGATTATTGTGGGTCCTACGGACTAAACCCTCCAGTTTATATAGACACCGGAGGGGGCTAGGGTTACACAAGGTCGGTTTACAGAGAAGGAGATCTACATCCGAATCACCAAGCTTGCCTTCCACGCCAAGGAGAGTCCCATCCAGACACGGGACTAAGTCTTGTATCTTGTATCTTCATGGTCCAACAGTCCGGCCAAAGTATATAGTCCGGCAGTCCGGATACCCCCTTATCCAGGACTCCCTCAGCTGCATTCACATTAAATAGGGCACCATTGAAATCCGTCGAGATGACACCATATGAAGTGTGGTTTGGCAAGAAACCCAAGTTGTCGTTTCTTAAAGTTTGGGGCTGCGATGCTTATGTGAAAAAGCTTCAACCCGATAAGCTTGAACCCAAATCGGAGAAGTGCGTCTTCATAGGATACCCAAAGGAAACTGTTGGGTACTGTCGGTGTCAAAACCGATGGACCTCGGGTAGGGGGTCCCAAACTGTGCGTCTAAGGCTAATGGTAACAGGAGGCGGGGGACACAATGTTTACCCAGGTTTGGGCCCTCTCGATGGAGGTAATAACCTACTTCCTGCTTGATTGATCTTGATGATATGAGTATTACAAGAGTTGATCTACCACGAGATTGTAGAGGCTAAACCCTAGAAGCTAGCCTATGATTATGATTGTTATTGTCCTACGGACTAAACCCTATGGTTTATATAGACATTGGAGGGGGCTAGGGTTACACAGAGTCGGTTACACAGAAGGAGATCTACATATCTAAATTGCCAAGGTTGCCTTCCATGCAAAGGAGAGTCCCACCCGGACACGGGACACAGTCTTCAGTCTTGTATCTTCATAGTCCAACAGTCCGGCTGTGCGAGGACCCCCTAATCCAGGACTCCCTCAGTAGCCCCTGAACCAGGCTTCAATGACGATGAGTCTGCCGTGCAGATTGTCTTCGGCATTGCAAGGCGGGTTCCTTCTTGGAATACTCCATAGAAGATTTTGAACACAAGGATCGTGTCCGGCTCTGCAAAACAAATTCCACATACCACCATAGAGAGCACAATATTCCACGAATCTAATCTGCTGACAACTTTTCATAGCATGACATCACGCCGCGGCCCGGTCATTATACGTGTCGGTGTACAAAAGTAGGGGCTCTCCTTTTGACCCCTTTACTTGTGCACGGGCAGCCAGAGCCACGCACTGTGGCCACACATAGCAGGGCGAAGGAGGGAAGCCGGAGAGAAGCCGAAGGATCAAGACAAACAAGGCAACATCAAGGACCAAGGCCACAAAGTGCAGATGGACGAAGTACGTTTCCCCGGCAAGACCCTTGCCGGGGGCAACCTTAGCAACCCCAGCAAGGCCCTTGCCGGGGCAGCTAGCCCACACCGGCAGAGCAATCCACCCTTGAACCCATGACCTCCAATGTCAACAAGAACGTTGGACCAGGGTTCGGGAGGCACCTCCGTGGTGGCATGCAGATCTTTGTGAAGACATAGAATGCTCAAGATCAGATGGGGGTTGAGAGGCAACAATCCTCACCAAAGACCCTTACCGAAGAAATCCACAAGACCCCTGGCAAGATCCTTGCCGGGGACGCCAGCGCGCCACGGCAAGACCCATGCCAGAGGTGACAGCAGGGCCACTGCTAGGCCCACACCAACCAACTCCCCGCCGGTGTTCCCATGCAGCTGCCAGCCCAACCAGCTGGGCATGCACCTGCGTGGCAACATGCAGCTTCCAGGCCAACTCAGCACGCACCTGCATGGCGGCATGCAGATCTTCGTGGAGGCTCCACCACCGCGCCACCTCAGCTGCTTGACTGCCTACATGGCACCGCATGCATCTCTGGCCGGGGCGCGTGTCAAAGTGAGGAGGAGCGGCGACGGACGGGACGGGCCTCGCTCCCGTCCCCGATAAAGTGAGGGACACCTAAGCCATGCATTAAATGGATCTTGTCCTGTAATATGAGTGATAAGCTCGCAACACTGTAGGCCTTTCCACCTCCTGTATGCCACTATGGCAGCCCCTTTCGCCTATAAAAGGAGGCCCATGGCATACAGGAAAAGGATTCGGCTCTTTCGAACCACAGAACACCCGTAGCTAGTTCGAGAGCTCAAGAACACTCAATACATCCACCAAAGCAGGACTAGGGTTTTACGCATCCTTACGGCCTGAACCTGGGTAAACAATCCTCGTGTCAATTGCTAATCCTGCTCTTCTCACAACCCCGCGCCCCGCAACCATAGTAGGGATTCTTGTGATCCCATAGGTGTCCTTTCCCACCGACATCTTTGGCGCGCCAGGCAGGGGGCGTAATTGTGAGAATCCGGTCTAGCAGTTGACCTAGCCGTTCTTCATCACCATGGCTCCTAGGAAGAAGACGACCATGGCAATTGGTACCTCGGGGACCGGATTGTCAGTACCGGTGCAGAACAGTAGCGGGCCAGTCACAGAGAGGACTCATGGTGCGGCCCGCGACCATCCACATCACTCTGGCGGTCCAGGCCTGGCGAGCGCTGTCGTTCACGCACCAGGTGACGAGCCGCCAGTCGCGGGCTCCAGAGATGGAGTCGGGCCCCCCGCAGGCGGTGCGGGGCCCTCCAGGGGCGCTGCCATTCCGCCAAACGGCGGCGTGGTGGCCTCCAAGACGCCAACACCGGCGCCCACGACGCGCTTTTCTTAGGTTGTGTGTGACGAGCAGCGCTGCCCTGCTGGTGACCCTGGGTGCCATCCTGTAAAGAGTCCCATACGCCCTTCACATGATGAGGAAGGCCAGCATGCGTGCCGAGATGCTGACGGGGATGGCGAATGGCTGCGGGGCCGTGACGCGGCTCCTTCTAACGCGGTCCACCCATCTTTTGCCGCCACCCACGCCAGCGGAAGCCCTAGCACGCGCGCAGCTTCTCCTCGATTTTTCTCTCGTCGCGGAGAAGCTGGACGAATGGAGGGCCACCGTCCAGAGCCTCGTCAGCATCACCAACAACAATGAGTTGCGGCCGGCGGGACCCATAGGCCGTCGCTCCATCAGGCCACCGCATGCCAGCGGAGGCCGGGCTGGAGGCGATGCGGCCACGGTGCACTCCCCTCCTCCATCCCGACCACCGCGGGTGTCGGTCCGTCGCGACGACGCTTGTGATGATATCTCCATAGCATCGTCCGACCCGTGAACCCACCGCGACCAACGCCAGGTTCCTCGGGAGAAAGTTCATGAAGACACTCGGACCACCATCGAGCGACCGCATGACACATGCCACCAGTCGGACAGGTGGGCAGGGCCCACTACGGACCACCCAGCACCGAGAGGCTACGGCAGCCTACCTTACGAGGTAGGTTGTCCGGCCTTCACCCGTGAGCTGCGGCAGTTCCAGTGGCCCTCCCACCGCACGTTCAAGCCCGACGTTGGCGAAAAGTACAACGGCAAGACTCACCCGTCGGAGTTCCTCAACATCTACACCATCATGATGCAAGCTGCTGGGGCCTGCGACGACAAGGTGCTTGCCAATTACTTTCCGTTGGCACTCAAGCCCAATGTTATGTCATGGTTGATGCACTTGCAGATAGACTCCATTTCTTCTTGGGCAGATCTGTGTCATGAGTTTGTTGACGCCTTCACCGGAGGCCACCAAGCTCATGGCCAGGCGAGTGATCTGCATATCATCCCCCAGAAGGAAGGAGAAAAAACTTGCGCAAGTACATCCAAAGGTTTAGCCGAGTGTAGTACAACATCCCCAGCGTTCATCCTGCCACCGTGATCAGTGCATTCCATCAGAATCTGCGCAATCGTAAGATGCATGAAGAGCTGGAGATGAACAAGGTCAGAGATGTGGCCGAACTTTATGTTCTGGCCGATTGGTGCGCTTGCGCTGAGGAGGGAAGGAAGTACCCCGGCGAAGACGCCGGCACGGAAACCAACTCCACGGATGATACCGCCACCCCGGCGAAGAAGGGCCGGCGCCGTAACAGGAAGCGCCAGAGCAAGATCGTGCTTGCCATCGAGGGATCCGACGATACCGGCGCCACCAAGAAACCGAAGGCAAGTGACCCCGGCAAGGAGGTTGCCAGGTGTGCCGCTTGCTGGGCCTTGGCGGATGCCGATAAGCCAGGAGGCCCCGACAAGCAGTATTGCAAGATCCATCACACCAAAGGCCACGATCTCCAAAACTGTCGGCAAGTAGAGCTGCTTGCTGAGAAGCAGAAAGCCGAATACGAACGGCGGGACAAGGAGAAAGGCCAAGAAGGTGCCGAAGGATCCGACAAGAAACGTGGCAGCCAAGGGGGCCACCGCGGCAAGGACAATCAGCTGGACAGGCCCGCCCGGGGCCGCGACGAGAAATGGGAAGACGATGATCATGATGAGGATGATAAGTCCGGCGACCATGAGTTTCAGAAAGCCACAGAAGCCATGTGCGTTGATGGTGGAGCCTCGCTGCATACATCCCACCGCCAGCTCAAGCAGTGGGCATGTGAAATCACAGCGGTGGAGCCGTCGGTCAATGCACGGAAGCCGCTGAGGTGGTCTAGTACGCCTATCATCTTCGTCATCGAGGACCACCCTGGCCGCACTACTGCGATCGTGTGCCTGCCGTTGTTGGTCTCACCAACAATCCGCAACCTCAAGGTGACGAAGATGCTGGTTGATGGTGGGGCCGGTCTGAACTTGATCTCGCCTGTTGTGATCAAGAGGCTGCAAATCCCTGATGGAGACCTTGAGGAGACGGGCACGTTCTAAGGGGTCAACCCGGGGAAGAGCCAGCCAAAGGGAAAGGTCACGCTGCCCATGACATTCGGAGGTGAGTTGAACCACATGACGGAGAGGATTATCTTCGATGTAGCCGAGACCCCTTTGCCCTACAACGGGATCCTCAGCCGCCCGACACTAGCCAAGTTCATGGAGGCTTCACATTAGGCCTACAACATGCTGAAGATGCCCGGGATGATGAACATCATCACCATCCCCTCCGACAAGAAATATGCGTTGATTTGCGCCGACCAACTCTACCGGGAAGCAGTTGCAGCAGCTGCCACCAAGGCACCTGCTGTTGCTGATGGATCCCCGGGAGGGAAGAAGACCAGTGAGACCCCTCGCACCTACTCCGGCAAGCGCACCTCTTCGGGGTGTTGCACTCCCGTTGAGGAAGTGCCAGAGAGATCATCCGGCAAGAGCAAGAAGTCCAGAGCTGCACCACCAGAGACCAAGAAGGCGCCCGTCAAGGAGGACGACATGGGGGGGGGGGCTTTTACCATAAGCTCCACCCTTGACAGTAAATAGGAAGGCGAGCTCATCACTTTCCTGCGGGCAAATGTCGATGTGTTTGCATGGCAAGCCTCCGACATCCCCGGCGTTCCCAGGGAAGTGATTGAGCACCATCTTGCTGTCTGTCCTCATGCGTGACCCGTCAAGCAGAAGGTCAGGAAGCAAGCTCTGGAAAGGCAGGAGTTCATCACGGAGGAGATCAGAAAACTAGAGGCGGCAGGCTTGGTAAGAGGAGTACTCCATCCGACGTGGTTGGCCAATCAGGTAGTGGTGCGCAAGGCAAACGGGAAGTGGAGACTGTGTATTGATTATACGGACATCAATAAGGCTTGTCCAAAGGATCCCTTCCTGTTACCGCACATTGAATAGATTGTTGACTCCATGGCTGGGTGTGACCTGTTATCATTCCTCGATGCCTACTCGGGATACCACGAGATCTTCACGATGAAAGAGGACGAGGAGAAGACAACATTCATCACCCATGTGGTACGTATTGCTTTTTACGGATGCCTTTTCGGGTTGAAGAGTGCTGGCTCAACTTTTGCAAGAGCGGTCCAAATTGGTTTTGAGCCCCAGCTACATAGAAATATGGAAGTTATATGGATGACATAGTGGTCAAAACCAAGGACAAAGCAACAATTGTGCAAGATCTGGAGGAAACATTTGCAAACCTGTGCAAGATCAACCTCAAATTGAACCCTGAGAAGTGTGTCTTCGGCGTCCCATCTGGAAAGCCTCTCGGATTCTTTGTGTCCCAGCGCGGGATTAAAGCAAACCCGAATAAGATCAAGGCCATAGAGCAGATTGAGGCACCCAAACGGATCAAGGACGTGCGTCGGCTCACTGGCTGCGTTGCCGCCATGAGTCGATTCATCTCCAAGTCCGCGGAGCGTGCCCTTCCTTTTTCAAGATCTTGAAGAAAACGGGGCCAGTGGAATGGACCCCGGAGGCCAAGACAGCGCTGCAGGATTTGAAGAAATACCTCTCCTCTACCCCAGTGCTGGTTGCGCCCAAACCACAAGAATCGTTGTTGCTGTATCTGGTGGCAACAAATCAGGTGGTTAGCGCCGCACTAGTGGCGCAGAGAGAGGTCGACGAGGAGGCAGCAGCAGCGGCAGAGTCAACAGATGGCAAGCCGGAACCCTCTTCGACAGGGCTCGATCCCGGCAAGACTGAGTCCCCGGCAGAGGCTGACGCCAGTGTGATAGGACCCATGCGACTGGTTGAAGAGGCGTAAAAGAAGAAAATGGTGCAACACCCAGTTTACTTCGTCAGCTCCCTCTTGCAGGGGCTAGGTCGAGGTACCCAGGTGTGCAAAAGCTGTTCTTCGGCCTTCTTATGGCCTCGAGGAAGCTGCGCCATTACTTCCAAGCGCACGAGATCACGGTGGTCACCCGCCTCCCATTGCAGCGAATACTGCATAACCCAGATGCAACGAGGAGGATCGTGGAATGGGCCCTGAAGCTGTCAAGTTTCGGTTTAAAGTTTGAAAGTACCTCGACAATTCAGAGCAGAGTCTTGGCGGAGTTTGTTGCAGAATGGACCTCGACGCCCAACGAAGAGGTGTAGGAGACCACTCTCCCCGGCAAGGAAACAAGCCGCAACTGGATCATGTACTTTGATGGGGCCTTTTCGCTGCAAGGCGCCGGTGCTAGTGTGCTGCTTGTTGCACCCACTGAAGAGCACCTCAAGTATGTCATCCAGATGCACTTCCCCAGGGAGATGTCAACTAACAACATCACCGAGTACGAGGGTTTGCTTGCCGGTCTCAGGATCGCAGCGGACCTCGGAGTCAAAAAGGTCATCGTCAGGGGCGACTCACAACTTGTCGTCAGGCAGATCAACAAAGACTATCAAAGCCTGTTGATGAAAGCTTACGTAGATGAGGTGAGGAAACTGGAGGAGCGCTTTGATGGTATACAAGTGGAGCACGTCCCTCGGATGGAGAACGACATCGCCGACTACCTGTCAAAGCGCGCCGCCCTCAAGCTACCCGTGTGTCACACCCAATATGCGATACTATCCTAAAGAGACTCGAAGGTCCCACCAAGGATAGAACCGCATATTGAAACGCTTTTGCAAGGTGGATATCATTACATCAATATTACATAATAGATGGGGATACATACAAGAGGCATACAATGCCACACGAGTACCACATCACAATACATTAGAGCATCATCCGACTACTGATGAAACACAAACAGAAACTCAAATGACATCCACCCTGCTAGCCCAGGCTGCCGACCTGGAACCTATCCCCTCATCGAAGAAGAAGCAGAAGAAGAACTCCAAAACAAGCAAATATCGCTCTCACGTCAAGATCATCGCATAAACCCGTACCTGCAACTGTTGTTGTAGTAATCTGTGAGCCACGAGGACTCAGCAATCCCATTACCATGGGTATCAAGACTAGCAAAGCTTAAAGGGAAAGGAAGGGGTAAAGTGGTGAGGTTGCAGCAGCGACTAAGCATATATGGTGGCTAACATACGCAAATAAGAGTGAGAAGAGAGCAAACGGAACGGTCGTGAAGCTAGCAATGATCAAGAAGTGATCCTGAACTCCTACTTACGTCAAACATAACCCAAAAACCGTGTTCACTTCCCAGACTCCGCCGAAAAGAGACCATCACGGCTACACACGCGGTTGATGCGATTTAAATCGGAGCTGGTGTCAAGTTATCTACAACCGAACATTAACAAATTCCCATCTGCCTATAACCGCAGGCACGGCTTTCGAAAGATTATACCCTGCAGGGGTGTCCCAACTTAGCCCATGATAAGCTCTCGCGATCAACGAAGGATATACCTTCACCCAGGAAGACCCGATCAGACTCGGAATCCCGGTTTACAAGACATTTCGACAATGGTAAAACAAGACCAGCAAAGCCGCCCGATGCGCCGACAATCCCGATAGGAGCTGCACATATCTCGTTCTCAGGGCAACACCGGATAGGTCAGCCTACGAGTAAAACCAGCCCTCGAGTTGCCCCGAGGTGGCCCCGCAGTCTGCCCGTTTCGGACCAACACTTAGAGAAGCACTGGCCCGGGGGGGGGGCTAAAATAAAGATGACCCTTGGGTTAATTACTCCCAAGGTAAATATAGGTGGTGGTGAGGCAAATGGTAAAACCAAGGTTGGGCCTTGCTGGAGGAGTTTTATTCAAAGCAAACTGTCAAGGGGGTCCCATAAATCACCCAACCGCATAAGGAACGCAAAATCCGGGAACATAGCACCGGTATGACGGAAACTAGGGCGGCAAGAGTGGAACAAAACACCAGGCATAAGGCCGAGTCTTCCACCCTTTACCAAGTATATAGATGCATTAATAATATAAGAGATATTGTGATATCCCAACATAATCCTGTCCACCATGGAGCAATCTTCAACTTCACCTGCAACTAGCAACGCTATAAGAGGGCTGAGCATAGCGGTAACATAGCCAAGCAATGGTTTGCTAGGAAGGGTGAAAAAGGTCAGAGGCTGACATGGCAATTTGGGAGGCTTGATAAACAGGTGATAGGTAGCGCAGCAAAGCGATAGAACGAGGCAACTAGCATAGCAATGATAGTAATGAGATCCAAGGTCACGATCATCTTGCCTGAAATCCCGCTAGGAAGAAGAACGAGTCCATGAAGAAGACAAACGGATGAAGCCGAACCAAGCGTAGACAAACGAATCCTCACGATCGCAACGAAACAGGAACTATCGAGAGAAGCACACAACATGGTAAACACACCACACATGAACATGACATGATGCACAAACAAGTATGATGCAAGACAAGACTACATGAAGCTACTCATGGCAAGGGATGACGCAAAACAAAACAACACATCAAGGCAAGTTCAAATGAGGCCGGGAACAACATATAACAATTCCGGTAAGTCCTCATATGCATATTTCGAAATTGGTCCAGATCTGAATAAAACTTATGTTCAAGTTGTTAAACAGCAAGTTAAGATGCACAAAGATGAACTACACGATATTCTAGTCAAGTTATATATAAAGTTCATTTAGTTCGGAGCTACGGCCTAAAAGATATGAGCAAAGCAAGTTAAACATGGCATTGGTGCAAAATGCATACAAACATCAAGCAAACACCTCAAAACATGGATGCAACAAGATAATATGAAACTACATGCAATTCTAAGCAAGTTTCATATAGAGCACACTCAAAATGGAGCAACGGTTCAACACACAAACACTATACAAGTTATAGCAACAATCTGTCCAAAATAGCAACTAGGCATCTTGCAAGCATCAAAACAACATGCTACAACACCTCAACATAAGAACAAAATGCATGGACATGATGTACAGGTAAAGCATAACAAAACATGAACACTGAGCTATCTCCAGAAAACACTAGAACATGCTCAAACACAAATGACAAGATTGCAAATAATAACAATTTCAGATTTTGCAGAAAATAACATCAGGTTGCAATGTTTAGAGCTATCAAACAACATGTTATGGGAACTATCAAGCAATATGATATAAACCCCATCTTTTTATCCTCGATGGCAACAATACAGTACGTATCTTGCAACCCTTTCTGTCACTGGGTAAGAACACCGCAAGATTGAACCCAAAGCTAAGCATTTCTCCCATGGCAAGAAAGATCAATCTAGTAGGCCAAACCAAACCGATAATTCGAAGAGACTTGCAAAGATAACTCAATCACATAAAAGAATTCTGAGAAGATTCAATTATTATCCATAGATAAATCTGATCATAAACCCACAATTCACCGGATCTCGACAAACACACCGCAAAGAGAGATTACATCGAATAGATCTCCACGAGAGAGGGGGAGAACATTGTATTGAGATCCAAAAAGAGAGAAGAAGCCAACTAGCTAATAACTATGGACCCGAAGGTCTTTGGTAAACTACTCACAACTCATCGGAAGGGCTATGGTGTTGATGTAGAAGCCCTCCATGGTGGATTCCCCCTCCGGCAGAACGCCGGCGACGGCTCCAAGATGGGATCTCGCGGATACAGAAGGTTACGTTGGTGGAAATTGTTTTTCAGTTGCTCCCTGGATGTTTTCGGGGTACGTACGCTTATATAGGAGGAAGAAGTACGTCGGTGGACGCCCGAGGGGCCTAGGGGGGGGGGGCGCCCTACCCTCTCGTGGAAGCTACGGCTGCTTCTTGACTTGCACTCCAATTCCTCTGGATCACGTTCGTTCCAAAAATCACGCTCCCGAAGGTTTCATTCCGTTTGGACTCCGTTTGATATTCTTTTTCTTCGAAATACTGAAATAGGCAAAAAAATAGCAATACGAGATGGGCCTCCGGTTAGTAGGTTAGTCCCAAAAATGATATAAATGTGTAAAATAAAGCCCATAAACATCTAAAACAGGTAATATAATAGCATGGAACAATCAAAAATTATAGATACGTTGGAGACGTATCAGCTGCAGATCCAGATAAGTTCTCTATGCCCTATCATGCATTTTGTTATGGACTGGGATATGTGAAACCTCATTTTATCCCTAGACTACCGTGCTCCCCTCTTTCCGTACCCCGGGACTATCTCCTGGGGCCGAATTTGGTCGTAGTCGCGGCAGCAAGGAAATGAAACGAGGAGCCTAAGCCCACCTCATCCCTGCCTCTGCCAAGGGCATGAGAAAGGTCGAGCGAAGTGGGGGGGGGGGACGACAAGGCCTATTGCCGGGCGAAAAACGTTTATCTTAAAAAAATAACAAGGATTCGCTCCTTGTCGTGGGTTCCACCCACGAAAGAAAAACCCGGCAAACATCCCTTTTTCATTAAAAAACATCCCGTACAGGTACAGTTCATACGAAATGAAAAACATGAGAAAGGGGATTACAAGTTCTAAAATTAACGAAGGCTTACAAGACTAAAAAGAGATAAGATGCCCGTAATCCCTTTCTTGTCCCTCTCCTCAGGAAATGAAGCAAGAAGGCCGAAGGGCAAAAGGGGCGCCTAGGCAAGCTACGAGTGGCAGAAGACACCAAGGGAACATCTCGGTGGCCGTCCAAAGGCTGAATGGTGATGGCGGCACCGGAGGAAGAGCTCGAAGACGAGGCGGCATGACGTCAATACGCGACGAAGGCGTCGGTGCCCGCGTACTCTGGCTTGACGGCCTTGCCGCCCGCCCTCTTCCTCTTCCACAGCCTCCCAACGCCAGCCGCCCAAGGAGATGACCCCGAGAAGTTCAAGGAGTTGGCGACACGGATGATGGGGTCGCCGGTGCCGCTCGGAGCGGCGCCCGACGCCTAGTCGGGCCCGTCATCCTGCCGCCCACTACCCTCGTCATTGCTGCCATTGTCTCCCTCGCCACTCTCGCTCGAGGAGGAATCTTGATCGTCAAAAGAGCTCTCCAACGCAGCACCTTACGCGAGTCCTGAAGTGCTCGAAGATCTTGACGGAGAGAAGGCCACTCTCCATTAGTTTGAAATGGAGAGTGAGCCCCTCCGTCAAGCTGTGGATGCGAGCGAAGGTCTTCCACCCTCGGTGGAGATACATGACGTGAGGGGCGGGGAACTCGACGTCGACCCATGTGCCGCTGTTCCCGCAACCCCTCATATGCAGCCGCAATGCCTGTGGTGGATCTAGCTCCATCTCCCGCGCAAATGGAGTCAGGAGGCGAAGACGACGGCACGGCGGCTGGTGGAGCCTGACAAAGAATTCGCAAGGGTTGTCCCTGACGTGGCCCTCCGTCGGAGGAGGGGCCGCTGGCGGAGGCGAGGCCGATCTGCCGCCCCGTCCTCCTCTCCCTCAAGCACCACGACGGCCTCGGCCTCGCCCCCTCCCCCTCCCTCTAGCGGCCGGCTCCGCCGCTACGAGCTCTTGGGGAGGAGCAATACATTGTCTAGCCGAGACCGTCGCCGCCACCGATGAAGCGTCGCCACGCCCCCTCGCCATAACAGAAGAAAGGAGGAAGCAGGAATGGGGAGAGGAAGATGACGAAGGATTGAGAGGCGCCGTTCCTCTCCCTCCTCTCTTTATAAAGGGGTGGGGGCGAGGCTCGGCTGCCCCCTCTCGTCCAATCTGGCCCGTTGAAGTGACAGCAAGCGGGGCCGTCGACCGCCCTCC
This sequence comes from Triticum aestivum, assembly GCF_018294505.1. NCBI lineage: Eukaryota > Viridiplantae > Streptophyta > Magnoliopsida > Poales > Poaceae > Triticum > Triticum aestivum. Next base: position 46,553,359 of record NC_057801.1, on the reverse strand, counting down.
CTGCTCCATTGAAGGCGCGTGGGAATCGACCCACGCACGCACGACTTCCCACATCCCGCACACCTGTCATTCGCTCTGCATCGTGCATGCAGCGAACATCGCGCAAGGGATGGGCGCAGTGGGACACGTGGAGCGACGGTTCCCAAGCGAGGGCAGTAAATGAGCAGCGGCACTGCGGTCTTGAAGAGACACGCAAGCCGCCTCTTTACTGTCCACCACAAGATGACGCCAGCATGCTTCCATCACGCACACGCGCGCGGCCCCCATGTCGCGTGTTCAACGCGGGTCGTGGGGAAGTGCAGCGGACAAAGCAGTTACCGCAGTAAAATCCGCCCGCCTGCCCATGCACCGTTCTGGGCCTCACCCAACAACGTGTCGCGCTTATGTATGGCCTAGGCCCGGGGGCTCCTATCGGTGTAAAAAAGTAGGGGCTCTCCTTTTGACCCCTTTATTTGTGCGCGAGCAGTTAGAGCCACGCACCGTGGCCACACATAGCAGGGCGAAGGAGGGAAGCCGAAGGCTCGAGACAAACAAGGCAACATCAAGGACCAAGGCCACAAAGTGCAGATGGACGAAGCAGGTTTCCCTGGCAATACCCTTGCCGGGCAACCTCGGCAACCTCGGCAACCTCGGCAAGGCCCTTGCCAGGGCAGCTCGCCCACACCGGCAGAGCGAGCCACCCTTGAACCCACGGCCTCCAATGTCAATAACCACGTTGGACCAGGGTTCGGGAGGCACCTCCGTGGTGGCATGCAGATCTTTGTGAAGACATAGAATGCTCAAGATCAGATGGGGGTTGAGAGGCAACAATCCTCACAAAAGACCCTTACTGAAGAAATCCACAAGACCCCTGACAAGATCCTTGCCGGGGACGCCAACGCGTCATGACAAGATCCTTGCCGGGGACCCATGCAGATCTTACAGCAGGGCCACTGCCAGGCCCGCACCAACCAACTCCCTGCCACCATTCGCATGAAGCTGCCAGCCCAACTAGCTGGGCAGGCACCTGCGTGGCAACATGCAGCTTCCAAGCCAACTCAGCACGCACCTGCGTGGTGTCATGCAGATCTTTGTGGAGGCTCCACCATCGCGCCACCTTTGCTGCTTGCCTACCTACATGGCACCGCATGCATTGCTGGCCGGGGCGTGTGTCGAAGCGAGGAGGAGTGGCGATGGACGGGACGGGCCTCGCTCCTGTCCCCGATAAAGTGAGTGACATAAGCCATGCATTAAATGCATCTTGTCCTGTAATACGAGCGACAAGCTCGCAACACTGTAGGCCGTTCCGCCTCCTGTGTGCCACTATGGCAGCCCCTTTCGCCTATAAAAGGAGGCCCATGGCATACAGGAAAAGGATTCGGCTCTTTCGAACCACACAACACCCGTAGCTAGTTCGAGAGCTCAAGAACACTCAATACATCCACCAAAGCAGGACTAGGGTTTTACGCATCCTTGCGGCCCAAACCTGGGTAAACGATCCTCGTGTCAATTGCTAATCCTGCTCTTCTCACAACCCCGCGTCCCGCAACCGTAGTAGGGATTCTTGTGATCCCATAGGTGTCGTTTCCCACCGACAATACGGACCGTTTTTTCCCAGCCTACTACCGCACGTATTGTGAGGCGGTTTTATTGACACGTCTTGTCGAAGCAGTGATCATGTTCCCCTTATCACGGGATTCTCATCAATATGGGTGTGGGTAACCCAACCGTGCTTGTTTGTATGACTCCTCGATTTTAGGCAAGTTCCAAACGGCCACGCGGAGGACGCTTGATATTCACCCTCTTTATAAAGGGGCCAAGACCTGTCTTTTTCTTTCCACGCTCGATCCTTCCCTTCTCCTACCTCAAGATCCAACACCCAAGGTTCAGGTTAAGTGCTTCGGAACTTCAACCATGTCTGGATGCAACCTTCAAGGCCGGTAGATGGCCTTATCTGTCCCAGAGGAGGACATCAAGAAGCTTAGGGAGGCTAGCACTACAAAAAAAAAGACACATCCGTGACATTTTGGGCTGAACGAATTTTTTTCCTGTCATACATATGACACTTCTATGACGATAACCGGTATCATCAGAGATGTGGTGGGCTCCTACTTCTATGAAAAAAAATCATGACAGAAAATGGGCTTTTCGTCCTGGGCATGCCGGAGACCCAGCTGCATGACATTCTTTGGGCCGTCCATGACGGAAAAAGTATGGTAGAAGCGAGGCCGAGGAAAATTTCGGGGAGTTCCCGGTTACGGTGGGTGGTCGGGGGCCGCGCGATGCGCGTTTCTCTCATACACGTACGCGCGTGTGTGCGAGGCGTTGGCTCTAACTGAACCCGAGCGAGGCGTTGGGCTCTAACTGAACCCAAGCGATTGCATTGCAGGCTACGCATTACTGAACCCGAGCGATCGATCGATGGCTGTTAACTGAATCCGATCGAGCGATTCCTTCGCTACTGCTGCTAACTGAAGCCGATCGATGCTGCCTCTCTGGATGAATAGTGAGCATTGCAGGGGGGGGGGGGTTGGATGAACAGTGAGCGGTGGGAGTGGATGAACAGGACTCGTGGCGTTGCCTCTGGATGAACAAGACCCCGATCGATCGAGCCGGTTGGGGCTGGATGAGCAGGACCCCGTGGAGGGCTGGATGAATAGGACGACCCTGTGGAGGGCTGGATGAACAGTAGACAGTGGAGGGGTGGATGAACAGTAGCCCGTGGGAGGGGTGGTTGAATAGGAGCCCGTGGAGAGGGGTGGTTGAACAGTAGCCAGTGGAGTAGCGCGCGGTGGAGGTTGGATAAATAGGAGCTCGTGGATGAACAATCGCAGGTGGAGGCTAGAGGAGGTCGACGGTAGCCCATGGAGGTTGGAGGAGGTCGGCGGTGGAGATGAACAGTATCCCGTGGAGTCCCGTTTTGCGGTACGCCACACCCCTCCCGAAGAACATGACCCCCGTTTCGACCATAGCGCTCCAACACAAGTCCATTTCGTCTGTTTTACGGTACGCCATACCCCTCCCGATCAACAGGACCCCCATTTCGACCGTAGGAGGTCCGTTTTGTCCGTTTTGCGGTACGCCACACCCCTCCCGATCAATAGGACCCCTGTTTCGACCGTGGGAGGTCCGTTTTCTCTATTTTGCGGTATGCCAGACCCCTCCCAATGAACAGGATCCCGTTTCGAACGTGGCCGTTCAAACACAAGGCCGTTTCCGCCGTTCTGCAGTATGCCAGGCCTCGTTTCCATCGCCTGTTCCATCCAAGCCCTCCCGATGAACACGACGACGCATTCCGTTCCAACCCAGCTGGTTGGCTCCCCACGAAAACGATGACGATGCTGTTTCTCCGTTCCGACCCAACCAATGTACACGAGCCCTGGCCGAACGTATATATGCGCGAGTAGGCGTTCGAGACCCCACCCATATGTACACATACGTGGCCGTATTTTCTTTCTTGCACCCTGGCCACTATATGTACGTGTACATGCTATGTGCGCGCCTCTACTACATCACGTGCGCGCCTCTACTACGACACGTGCGCGCCTCTACATCCACCAGTATGTACATACACGTTCGCGACCAGAATGACAACGCTACGTACGCTTCGACCAGGTGGGTCCCCACTGTCAGGCAATTCCTTGCGTGCGAAGATGTAGCTGGTGGGTCCCAGCAGTCAGGGGGGCGAATCATTTTTTTTGCTCGGACGCACTTCCTTGCGTGCGAAGGTGTAGCTGGTGAGTCCCAGTAGTCAGTTGGCGAATTGCTTTGTTTTTTGCCCGGACGCACTTCCTTGCGTGCGAAGGTGTAGCTGGTAGGTCCCATCAGTCAGGGGGAAACGTTTTTTCGCGAAATACGGTGGCCCGTCCGGTGGGTCCCCGCTGTCAGGTGGAGGAATAATTATTTTGCACGTAATAAGGAGGCACTTCCTTGTAGCCACTGTGGACCTAGCTGTCAGCCTCTCCATGTACAGTAATCTTCCGATGGAAGTCGGTCGTTGACCACATTGACCACACCGCGCCGAGAGCATCAGGGCGGTGGACGACAGCGAGGCCTAGGAAGGGGACGACGCGGAGCCATGGAAGACGCGATAGTGGATGCCCACGCGGAGAGGAGTACGACTGTACGAGGGTTTACTGGTTCGTCTGCTCTCGCCGGAGAATAACAACAGGTGTGGGTCAGTAGAGGGATGGCTAGGCCAGCGATGGGAGTACGGTGGGGCGGTGAGGCCTACGCGGCAGCACAGCCGGCCGCGGGGAGGAGGGAGCAGGCAGTCTCGCCGGTGCTGGTTTGAGCGGCTGGAGCATGAAGAGCAAAGATTGAAGAAGCACGATAGCCGATGGATGGACATCCAAGAGTCACTGCTCTCGTGTGTTGACTAAGTTGACAGGGCATTGCGTGTGCGTCAACCTTTTTTTTATGAAAGCATACGCGTCAATCTGTAGTAGGCGCACAAGTCAGCCTCAAATCTATGGAAAACAGCAGACAACCCATCTGCCATTATTTCTAATAATGTACAACCCATTTTCTAATTCTTAAGAATTTTTTTGGATCCCATCTTCTTTTTGTTAGCATTACACCCCATATTGTGGCCACGGTTAAAAAGTATACGAAAATTTGCATATTTCGGTGCGGCCAACTGTTTTTAATCCAGAAATATCGATTCACATTCAAACTATTTTGAAAAATAATTTATATAAATATAAAATCCAAATAATTGTCCATGCATAAAAATCAATGGAATTTAAAATCTTGTAATGAAAAAATTGAAACTAATTCCCGGTTTGATGTGTTTTAAAAATGTACAGCCCATTTCTGGGCAATCCGAATGAAACTCTCCTCGTCTTGAACGATTTGCAGTCCAGCAGGGCCGATAAAGCAAGTAGGCCTTGTTTGCATATTTCTTTGAAAAAATAGAACTAGGCTAGCCATTTTCAGCAAGAAAAAAACACAACTGGGCTCATGATGTGGTAAACATAAATAAAACCCTGGCTAGACGGGCCACGGCCCCCGCACAGCCCCGTTGTTACCCTGATCCGTCGCTAAAACTAGTATAAACAACAACTACTTGTTCCTAAAAAAAAGCTGCATGACCTGCTGGGTCCCTGGTGTCAGCCGCTCGTAGTGTAATTCTCTCGTTTATTGACTACGTCGACAATGGCGTGAGCCCCAGATGTCCAACCATTAGGAGGAACCATATTTTTGGGCTTGTAATATAGAGGCACTTGCTTGCGTACTGCCATGACTCTAGTGGGTCCCTACTGTCATCCTCTCCACGTATAGTCATCTCCTTGTTCCTCTCGGTTGTTGACGAATTGACAATGCAAGAGGCCGGTGCACCACGCACGACGAGTGAACCAAGGCCGCAAGGCGGAGGATGACAGCGAGGCCTCGGACGGAACGAACAGGAGCCGCGGAAGATGCACAGGTCCAGTCGCAGGCGGAGGGGAGTACGAGGGTTGACTGGTTCAGGTGTGGGTGCGTGTTGGGGCTGACATCGCCGGAGAATAACATGACGTGTGGGGGAATAGAGGGAGGGACTGGCCAACATTGGAGGGTACGTACGGTAGGGCAGCGGAGGCGTAGCCAGCCATGGGATGCGGGAGCAGACGGAGCCGACGGGGTGGTTCGGTTTGGGCGGCTGGAGGAAGAAGACAAGAGATAGAAGATACACGACAGATGTTGGATGTCAATCCAACGACTGGTAGGCAGAATCATTTGTTGACTGGCTAGGCTATTTCCTCGCGGGTCCCAAATGTCAGAATCCAAATCTGTCACGGTCATGCAGCCTTTCCTATGAAAATTTACATCCCATTTGATGTGCTAGCTCGAAATAAGTTTGTGGGTGCTGCTGAGGGCTAATCACTTGGCTTCTGTAATGCACAGTTAGCTCAAGCAGCCGGTGAGAGTGATGTTATGTCCCTTGGTTGGGATTTGCTACAATATTTCACTCTAAATTAAATGAATGGCAAGCAATGCCTTGTTTCAAAGAAAATATGACAGTCACAGCCGAGTTGAAAAGGGCAGGAACATCTAACTCCAGCTTACAAACTGTACAAAAGCACGAGGGTTAATTGTTCATCAGGTTTACAAAAAAACCCAGGTTGAAAAGGGCAACAACATCTAACTCCAGCATTGTTTTCGACAGTCACAGTCAAATGGATCGGTCAGGTCCATAGAATGAACATCCTGGGTCGTAAAATTTACTGGATTATGACCACAATATGTTGTAAATAGAAGCCCGACACGTTCAGATGCTCTTTTTCCCACCTGAAACTCCTTTTTTTGCTCTTCGACATACCCATCCGTCAAAACCATGCTGCTGATAAACTTAAGCCTGATGGACAATAGTAACCTCGCATTCAGCAGGAAGAATGTGACAAATCTAGTGTTTGCATGGTTGGCTACATATCGTTCTAGCGTTATTGTCTTCAACCGAATCTCATGAGAAGTGAGAAAATCCCAATGCTTGCGAATCCACCGATTGGTTATAACTTTCTTACCCCATCCTGTTGCCTAAATAGACATGAAGATTGAAAATAGTTAAGGTCTAAAAAAAGAGTGTCGAAAGAGCAACAGCTGAACGGTTAATTCTAGTACACTATATGCGGGCTTCCAATGTGCGTGTGAAATTATCACCTTTATATGCAACTTCTCCAGACATGGAAAGCATTGCAGCAAGCCAATAATCTTGTTCAGATCAAAACTAATCATTTGGATATATAAGATCTTGACAGAATCCATCACCATTGATAGGCCATCCATGGAGAAACTCTTCGTTGAGCATAGAACATAATATTAGTACAAAATGTGTACTCCAAGATGATATATAACTTATGGACAGAAATTTAAAATGCAGCGTATGGTTACAAGTGTAGATGATAATATAAAGTACCTAAAGAACTGTGGAGCCAAACACCATATTGAAATGAGCACAGAGATCATGTATTACACCCAAGGTCTCTAGTTTAGGCGCAGAGAGGACGGTTATTTGCAATGGTGAATAACTAGAATCAAGGATCAACCTTTGAAGTGAAGGGCATCTTGGATGATGAGCTGCCTTCCGTCAAAAGAAATTCCAATTCTTACAAGGTTAGGCGACTTTATTTGGAGACAACCGATTCTAACTGTGAAAACAAGAACCAAGCACTCCAGGGTAGGGCAACTGGAGTGGATGATGCTGTGCAATGAGGCCTCCGATATACGAACCCGCACAAGTGAAAGTTTCTTGAGTAATGGGAGTCGAAGGTTTAGTACCAGATTGTCTGGTAGATAGCACAACGTAAAGGTGGCGGTGTGGAGAGAGGAGGAACACCGCGAGATGGACATCGGTGCTGAGGGCACAAGTTCATGGCGTTCGGTATGTGGTATGTGATTTCCAGGGGAATAGTAGAACTCAATCAATTGTAGTTCTGTGAATTCAGGGGATTTAAGCCAGGCGTCCACCGTGCAGGGCATGGTATGCTTGCTCAGGTAGCATGACGGGATCCAGAGGCTTTGAATGGAGCCCTAGTGGGAGTTGATGATGGCTCTGGGGATTTCAAAATCATTGAAGAGAGATAGCTGACGACAGTCGATATTAAGGGGCACGGTGTACCATAGAGGGCGCCACCAAATTGAGAGGACTTGGGTGCGGCAGCAATCCTTGGTGGGGAGAAGCGAGATGATCTCCCCAAGGACGGCATCCAGGAGATTCTATGGGTTCCTGGGATCCGGTGGGGGCAGGGTCGCCAGTTCTCCCCGCGCTGCCGGGTGCGGGATCTACAACATGCGTCACCGCTGGCGGGAGCCTCATCTTCTTGGCGCTGGGGTCAGCCGACTACATTTTCCTCGAGGGCGTCGCGTCGCGCTCACGGATTCGAGCAGAGTAAGGAATGATGAGCCTAGTTGTAGTGCGAGTGAAGAAGAAGGGGAGCTGAGGTTTTTTCTGTAGTAGTGAGGAAGAAGGGGAGCTGGAGTGAGGTGAGGAATTTGGGGGTACGAGTGGAGCGAGCTGACATGAGGTGGGTGGGAGCGATGAGGAAGAAGAGCACCCAAATTTTTTTGGGGGGCGGTGTGCTGGGTGTGGGTAGCGCCTCTCATTCAATAAATATAGGGATTTTGAATTGATTTTACTATTTACTAGTGTGGACGGGCTGTTTTTTCTCGGGCCCAGAGAAACAATTACTACTAGTACAGTGGAGACACTGTACAGCTACCCAGAAAAACAATTACTACTAGTACAGTGGAGACACTCTACCGCTTCTGGCTCCTCCTAGGTCATTGAAATGTCTCCCTCTACTGAATGCCATTATACTTTTGTTCACCGACATGCGGGCCATGCAGCGCGCGGGCCCAAATGCCATCCACCAAATTAGAAGGCAGTATGCAGGCGGAGAGTCACCCCGATCGTAGCGCGGCAGTAACGAGCCGTCGTATCACAAAACCCCACCCCCCGCAGTCTAAGTTTGACGGACGAAGCAACCATCATTTCACTCTTCGCTGAATCCCCTTCTCCCTCACCGTCTTTAAGAAAGGCAACACTCGCATCTACCACTGTTCTTCTCTCCCAACAAAGGGAAGGTAAGCGTATCCGTGATGTTGGTATATTTTCGTTCAGAAAAAAAACTTTTGCAACACAGTAACCGATCCTCATTCTCTTTTTTGTTTCATTGTCATTGCGATTGAGTTTTCCTTTTAGTGGTCTTCTTGTATTTGTCAGCTTCATGATGGACCAAGGAGAACTAGGCAAGGATCTACCAATATTGGAGCAGACGCGGGAGGCTGATCCCCACGAGACAGAGAGCTCCAAGAAGATGGAGGCAGCCACCGAGCCGACCCCAGATACGCTCACGGCCACTACTGAGATGGTCAACGCCCCGTTTGAGGTTACAGCCCCCGTGGCACTGCAGGAGTAGTTTTCCCCCTTCGAGGATATGTCGCTGATGTCTACTACACAACCTTCTTCTTGTAGATGTTGTTGGGCCTGCAAGTGCACAGGTTCATAGGACAGTAGCAAATTTCCCTCAAGTGGATGACCTAAGGTTTATCAATCCATAGGAGGCGTAGGATGAAGATGGTCTCTCTCAAACAACCCTGCAACCAAATAACAAAGAGTCTCTTGTGTCCCCAACACACCCAATACAATGGTAAATTGTATAGGTGCACTAGTTCAGCGAAGAGATGGTGATACAAGTGCAATATGGATGGTAGATAAAGGTATTTGTAATCTGAAATAATAAAAACAGCAAGGTAGCAAGCGATAAAAGTGAGCGTAAATGGTATTGCAATGATAGGAAACAAGGCCTAGGGTTCATACTTTCACTAGTGCAAGTTCTCTCAACAATAATAACATAGATAGGTCATATAGCAATCCCTCAACATGCAACAAAGAGTCATTCCAAAGACACTAATAGTGGAGAACAAACGAAGAAATTATGGTAGGGTACGTAACCACCTCAAAGTTATTCTTTCGGATCAATCTATTCAAGAGTTCGTACTAGAATAACACCTTAAGACACAAATCAACCAAAACCCTAATGTCACCTAGATACTCCATTGTCACCTCAAGTATCCGTGGGCGTGATTAGACGATATGCATCACACAATCTCAGATTCATCTATTCAACCAACACAAAGTACTTCAAAGAGTGCCCCAAAGTTTCTACCGGAGAGTCAAGAATGTGTGCCAACCCCTATGCATAGGTTCATGGGTGGAACCCGAAGGTTGGTTACCAAAACATACATCAAGAGGCACATGATATCCCATTGTCACCACAGATAAGCACGGCAAGACTTCCATCAAGTGTTCTCATAAAAGACTCAATCCGATAAGTTAACTTCAAAGGGGAAACTCAATTCATCACAAGAGAGTAGAGGGGGAAAACATCATAAGATCCAACTACGATAGCAAAGCTCGGGATACATCAAGATCGTGCCATAGAGGGAACACGAGAGAGAACACGAGAGAGAGAGAGATCAAACACATAGCTACTGGTACATACCCTCAGCCCTGAGGGTGAACTACTCCCTCCTCGTCATGGAGAGCGCTGGGATGATGAAGATGGCCACCGGTGAAGGATCCCCCCTCCAGCAGGGTGCCGGGAAGGGCTCCCGAGAGGTTTTTGGTGGCTACAGAGGCTTGCGGCGGCAGAACTCCCGATATATCTTCTCCATGGATGTTTTAGGGGTACGTGGGACTATATAGGCGAAGGAAGTAGGTTGGGAGGTGCTCGAGGGGTCCACGAGACAGGGGGCCGCCACCCTGTAAGGGGGGCGCGGCCTCCTATCTCGTGGCCTCCTCGAGGATCTTCTGACGTGGACTCCAAGTCTCCAGGATCATATTCTTCCAAAAAAATCACGCTGCCGAAGGTTTCATTCCGTTTGGACTCCGTTTGATATTCCTTTTCTTTGAAATATTGAAACAGGCAATAAAACAGCAATATGGGCTGGGCCTCCGGTTAATAGGTTAGTCCCAAAAGTAATATAAAAGTGTATAATAAAGCCCATAATCATTCAACACAGGTAATATAATAGCATGAATGCTTCATAAATTATAGATACATTGGAGACGTATCAGCATCCCCAAGCTTAATTCCTACTCGTCCTCGAGTAGTTAAATGATAAAAGAGACAATTGCAATTCATCCTATTTTCAGGAAGGGTCTATGTCAGAGCTTTAATTTAGCAAACTTCACATACTCAACTATCATATAGTCTTCTACAGTTGCTAACACTCACACAATACTTCTGGTTATGAAGTTTTAATCAGACACAGAGAAAGATTGGGGCTTATAATGTTGCCTCCAAACATATTCACCTTTGGGTGATGTCAACAATAATAGTTCATGCTAACGTACATCCAATTGGATATATATATATATATATATATATATATATATATATATATATATATATATATATATATATATATATATATATATATATATCAGGATCACCCCACCACAAAGTGCTTGCCAAAGGATAAAATGAAAAAAAGGAAAAGGTGAAGATCACCTTGACTCTTGCATAAAGTAAAAGACATAAACTAAAAGATAGGCCCTTCGTAGAGGGAAGTAGAGGTTGTCATGCGCTTTTAGGGTAGGATACACAAAATCTTAATGCGAAAGAACGTCACTTTATATTGCCCCTTGTATATGGACCTTTATTATGCAGTCCGTCGCTTTTATTGCTTCCATAACAAGTTCGTACAAAGATTATTTTCTCCACACTAATAAGTCATGCATATTTAGAGAGCAATTTTTTATTGCTTGCACCGATGACAACTTACTTGAAGGATCTTACTCAATCCATAGGTAGGTATGGTGGACTCTCATGGCAAAAACTGGGTTTAAGGATATTTGGAAGCACAAGTAGTATCTCTACTTGGTGCTAGGAATTTTTGGCTAGCATGAGGGGGAAAGGCAAGCTCAACATGTTTGAATGATCCATGACAATATACTTTAACTGAGATGCGAGAAAACATAACCCATTATGTTGTATTCCTTGTCCAACATCAACTCTTTAGCATGTCATACTTAATGAGTGCTCCCAAGTATGAAAGATGTCTATGATAATATATTTATATGTGAAATCTATCTTCCTTCAATATTCTTTTATGAATTGTTCAAATGACGAATACAATGCTTGCTAACCGTCAATAAATTTACAACCTCTACTTCTTAGATGTGAAGTCATTACTCCCCATGGGATAAGCAAATTATGAGGCATATATAATTTCAGATTTATGACATTCAACTCATTCAACAATTTACTCATAGGATATAAGTGAAGCACACGAGTAAATGACAAACTACTCCAAGAAGATATGAGTGAAGATCGATGAGTAGCTAAATAATTATGCAACTATGCGAAGAATCTCTCTCATTAAAGAATTCAGATCTTGGTATTGTATTCAAACAGAAAGCAAAGCAAAATAAAATGACATTTCAAGGATAGCACAACTCATGTGAAGAAGCAAAAACTTGGCTCAACCGATACTAACCGATGATTGTAGAAGAAGAAAGGTGGGATGCCTACCGGGGCATCCCCAAGCTTAGATGCTTGAGACTTCTTGAAATATTATCTTGGGGTGCCTTGGGCATCCCCAAGCTTGAACTTTTGTGTCTCCTTAATTCCTCTCATATCATGGTTTCTCTTTTTATCAAAAGCTTCATTCACAACAAACTCAAAAAGAACTCGTGACATAGGTTAGTATAAACCAATGCAAAACCATATCATCTTCTACTGTAACAAATCACTAATATTATTATTCAACATTGAATACTAAATGCCTCTGCATATTTAATACTCCTATCCTCAAATAGAATCATTAAACAAGCAAACATATGCAAACAATGCAACCATAACAGCAATCTGCCAAAACAGTACAGTCTGTAAAGAATGCAAGAGTATCAATACTTCCCTGACTCCAAAAATTATGAACTAAAACTCCCACTGTAATAAGTTTATCAGATCTTAATATGCAAAAAGATTCAACATTATAACATTCTCTGAATTTTCTAGGGAATTTTTGCAACAGCGGTAAACTTTCTGTTTTCAAACAGCAACATGTAAACTTAGCAAAATAAGCATGGCAAAGGCTATCCTTGACTTTTTTTATTGAAACTAAAGGCACAAAACATTATTCTAACTAACAGCAAGCAAACACTAACAAAATAAAATGACGCTCCAAGCAAAACACATATCATGTGGTGAATAAAAATATAGCTCCAAGTAAAGTTATGGATGAACGAAGACGAAAGAGGGGATGCCATCCGGGGCATCCCCAAGCTTAGGCTCTTGGTTGTCCTTGAATATTACCTTGGGGTTCCTTGGGAATCCCCAAGCTTAGGCTCTTTCCACTCCTTATTCCATAGTCCATCGAATCTTTACCCAAAACTTGAAAACTTCAACCACACAAAACTCAAACAAAAGTCGTAAGCTCCGTTAGTATAAGAAAATAAAACCACCACTTAGGTACTGTAATGAACTCATTCTAAATTCATATTGGTGTAATATATACTGTATTCTAACTTCTCTATGGTTCATACCCTCCGATACTACTCATAGATTCATCAAAATAAGCAAACAACACAATGAAAACAGAATCTGTCAAAAACAGAACAGTCTGTAGTAATCTGTATCATTCGAATACTTCTGTAACTCAAACAATTATGAAATAAATTGGTGGACCTGTGTAATTTGTCTATTAATCATCTGCAAAAATAATCAACCTAAAAGCACTCTCCAGTAAAAAATGGCAGCTAATATCGTGACTGCTAAAGTTTCTGTTTTTTATAGCAAGATCACATAAACTTCACCCAAGTCTTCCCAAAGGTTCTACTTGGCACTTTATTGAAACAAAAGCTATAAAAGATGATTACTACAATAGCATAATCGTGTAGACACACAAAAACAGTAAGGATAAATATTGGGTTGTCTCCCAACAAGCGCTTTTCTTTAATGCCTTTTTAGCTAGGCATGATGATGACAATGATGCTCACATAAAAGATAAGAATTGAAACACAATGGAAGCATCATGAAGCATATGACTAGAACATTTAATCCTAACCCATTTCCTATGCATAGGGATTTTTTGAGCAAACAAATTATGGGAACAATAATCAACTAGCAAAGGAAGGTAAAACAAGCATAGCTTCAAAACTTTAAGCACATAGAGAGGAAACTTGACATTATTGCAATTCCTACAAGCATATATTCCTCCCTCATAATAATTTTCAGTAGCATCATGAATGAATTCAACAATATAACCAGCACCTAAATCATTCTTTTCATGATCTACTAGCATAGAAAATTTACTACTGTCCACATGAGCAAGTTTCTTCTCATTTGGAATAGTGAGAGTATCATAAAAGACTTGAACACTAAAAATTGTTTCCACATTAAAAGAGTAATGTTCAGAAAAAGGGTAATCATAATCATGACAAGATTTATAAATATAATCATCACTACTTTTTATAGCATAAGTTTCATCACAATAATCATCATAAGTAGCAACTTCGTTCTCATGAAAATCGATTGAAACCTCTCCCAAGATAGTGGAATCACTAAATAAAGTTGACACTCTTCCAAATCCACTTTCATATTCATCACAATAAATTTCAACATTCTCCAAAATAGTGGGATCACTACTTCCTAAAGTTGACACACTTCCGAACCCACTTTCATCAATATAATCATCATAAGTAGGAGGCATGCTATCATCATAATAACTTTGCATATCAAAACTTGGGATGCTAAAAATATCATCTTCACTAAACGTAGCATCCCCAAGCTTGGGAAAAACATTAATTTCAGCAAATATATTCTCAAATATTTCATACTCATCAAACATAGCTTCCCCAAGCCTGGGCCTTTTCATATCATAAGCATAATCACTCTCATCATTAAAACTATGGATAGCACCAATAGTAAAGCAATTATCATCATCACAACGAGTAGTAGGAGCAACATCATTTGGGAGGCATACCTTTCTACCTTTGTCGCTCCTTCTTTTCTTTTTCTTCTTCACATTATGTGTAGGTTCAACCTTCCTCTTTGAGCTCCTTATTGATGAGATTGGTTGAATAGAATGCTCCTCCTCGTTACCTGATTCATCATGAGAAATAATAGGAGGATATTGGGAAGTCTCTTCCCTTTCATTAGTATTTTCATCATCTTATATTTGCTTTCTTTTCTTTAGGTAAATGGCAATATAAGGATTTTCAATGCAATTCTCAGCACAAAACAAATAAATATTTTCTAGATCAATATCAAGGAATTTCTTATGGGCAAATTCTGGAAGGTCCTTAAGTAAATGTTTCAATTCTTCATAACCCAAAAGCAAACTAAGTTCTTTGTAATGAGCAATGGAGATCAAATCATCACAATTTTTGGACACGATTCGATCATGAAACAATTTGCATAGGAGAAGTAAATGACCACGTTCATTACGAAGTTCACAAGTACGACAAAGGAATTTTAAATTTTTAGCACTCACACCTAGCCTTTCATGCAACCATTTAGTTTCTAAATGCTTATGCCTGTTGCAAAAAATGTCTTCTCTATTAGGTGTGTTCATGCAAACGTGCACTCCACAAAAGTTGACATTCTCATAAGAGATATTTTCATCATGACTAGAGCAATCATCATTAATACTATGGATATTCAAGGAGTTCATACTAACAACATTGCAATCATGCTCATCATTCAAAGATTTAGTATCAAGCATTCTAATGCATTCTTCTTCTAGCACTTGAGCACAATTTTCCTTTCCATCAAACTCACGAAAGATATTAAAAAGACGAAGCGTATGAGACAAACTTAACTCCATTTTTTTGTAGTTTTCTTTTATAAACTAAACTAGTGATAAAACAAGAAACTCAAAGACTCGATTGCAAGATCTAAAGATATACCTTCAAGCACTCACCTCCCCGGCAACGGCGCCAGAAAAGAGCTTGATGTCTACTACACAACCTTCTTCTTGTAGACGTTGTTTGGCCTGCAAGTGCACAGGTTCGTAGGACAGTAGAAAATTTCCCTCAAGTGGATGACCTAAGGTTTATCAATCCGTAGGAGGCGTAGGATGAAGATGGTCTCTCTCAAACAACCCTGCAACCAAATAACAAAGAGTCTCTTGTGTCCCCAACACACCCAATACAATGGTAAATTTTATAGGTGCACTAGTTCGGCGAAGAGATGGTGATGCAAGTGCAATATGGATGGTAGATAAAGGTATTTTAATCTGAAATAATAAAAACAGCAAGGTAGCAAGCGATAAAAGTGAGCGTAAATGGTATTGCAATGATAGGAAACAAGTCCTAGGGTTCATACTTTCACTATTACAAGTTCTCTCAACAATAATAACATAGATAGATCATATAACAATCCCTCAACATGCAACAAAGAGTCACTCCAAAGACACTAATAGCGGAGAACAAACGAAGAGATTATGGTAGGGTACGAAACCACCTCAAAGTTATTCTTTTGGATCAATCTATTCAAGAGTTCGTACTAGAATAACACCTTAAGACACAAATCAACCAAAACCCTAATGTCACCTAGATACTCCATTGTCACCTCAAGTATCCGTGGGCATGATTATACGATATGCATCACACAATCTCAGATTCATCTATTCAACCAACACAAAGTACTTCAAAGAGTGCCCCAAAGTTTCTACCGGAGAGTCAAGAACGTGTGCCAACCCCTATGCATAGGTTCATGGGCGGAACCCGCAAGTTGGTCACCAAAATATACATCAAGAGGCACATGATATCCCATTGTCACCATAGATAAGCATGGCAAGACATACATCAAGTGTTCTCATAAAAGACTCAATCCAATAAGATAACGTCAAAGGGGAAACTCAATTCATCACAAGAGAGTAGAGGGGGAAAAACATCATAAGATCCAACTACAATAGCAAAGCTCGGGATACATCAAGATCGTGCCATAGAGGGAACACGAGAGAGAACACGAGAGAGAGAGAGAGAGATCAAACACATAGCTACTGGTACATACCCTCAGCCCCGAGGGTGAACTACTCCCTCCTCGTCATGGAGAGCGCCAGGATGATGAAGATGGCCACCGGTGAAGGATCCCCCCTCCGGCAGGGTGCCGGGAAGGGCTCCCGAGAGGTTTTTGGTGGCTAAAGAGGCTTGCGGCGGCATAACTCCCGATCTATCTTCTCCGTGGATGTTTTAGGGTACGTGGGACTATATAGGCCAAAGAAGTCGGTCGGGAGGTGCTCGAGGGGTCCACGAGACAGGGGGCCGGCATCCTGTAAGGGGGGCGTGGCCTCCTATCTCGTGGCCTCCTCGAGGATCTTCTGACATGGACTCCAAGTCTCCAGGATCATATTCTTCCAAAAAATCACGCTGCCGAAGGTTTCATTCCGTTTGGACTCCGTTTGATATTCCTTTTCTTCAAAATACTGAAACAGGCAATAAAACAACAATATGGGCTGGGCCTCCGGTTAATAGGTTAGTCCCAAAAGTAATATAAAAGTGTATGATAAAGCCCATAATCATTCAAAATAGGTAATATAATAGCATGAATGCTTTATAAATTATAGATACGTTGGAGACGTATCAGTCCCCCCCCCCCCGCTGAGCTGCCCAAGGTGATTTTCTTATTTGCCGATCTCGATTGTTGTTTTTCATCTAAGTATGTGGTGATTAATAATGCAAAATTTTATTAGCATCAATGCCATGTTATACATAGTGGTTTAAATAACTTGTGTTTCTTATACTGAAAAGTAATTCAGAATTTGTTTCTGTTTCAATTAGAACCCTGATGCAGACAAGGATTGTGTGGTTGTACATGTCACTCGCTATGAGGCAGATAACCTGAATATACGCACTGGGAAAACAGAGTTCTTAGGCTGTTGGATCCTGGAAGCCATTTGCGGTTATACCAATGAAGAGTTGTATTCCAGCCTCACTGTTGTCAGGCGTGTTGTCCAGGGTGTACTAAAGCACAAGAAGTTCAAAGATACTCCTTCGTTTGTGAGGCATACTATTCTTGTCAAGCTTATGCAGGAAGATGACGTGGCATGCCTCCACAAACAAGTTTATCAGTGGCAAGGCCACAAGGTTGTCTTCATGAAGGTTCACAGGATTGAGCTGTTGCGGGACGTCCTCGATGATGTTCATGGCAAGGTCCATCTTGTGTCCATCCCAAATTAGATCGAGGCATGAAATGGTTGCCCCAGCTAGTATTTAATAGTAGTTTGGATTGTGTATAATCATCCGAACCTTGCCTGTTATCGACCCCTCTAGGGCTAGTACTCTGTTTGAATCCGTCTATGGGAACTGCTGCTACTTTTGTGTGCCCGTGAATCATGTGAGAACCATCGTAATTGTTGCTGAAACAGATGCATCCTCACTAGTTTTTTCAAGAATATGGCATGGTAAGACATATGTTGTCATGGTTTATCATACGAGCAGTGTGTGTTTTGATGAAATAGAGCACTCGTTCGAGAAATGTGCGCCGACGTATACATAAGTACTTGTAAACACTGTTGGTGATACCCCACTTGTAAGCAGTTGTGCAAAACACGGCACATTGGATCTACTCGCTTCAACACTAGGCTATCGACCAACTAACAATCAACAATCTGCTGTCTGACATATAAGCAACTATGTATCTTGTTACAGTGGTTCATGCAGTTAATTGAGGCCACAATGTAATAAATTCGAAGCATTCACACGCTAGTCCAGCGCTCATGTGTAACACTCACATTAAACCGTCTTCATAAAAAACTTGAAAAGCATAAGTTAAGCAATTTTATACATCTCAATGATTCATAGAACATAACAAATATATACTAGTTCACAGCAAAAGACAAAGTTGTGAGAAGGTTTACAAATCAGGAAAAAACAAGCAAGGCTTCTCTGAGCAAAGGGCCTCCCGTCAGGCTTAAATTTCCTGGAGTTCATTCTGGTTTTTTCTTGTTGCCACCATCTAGGGTTAGGTTCTCTCATTCCAGAATAACCAATTATAACTGTGGTCTCAGCTCGAATGCTGAACTGAACCATGCAGTGTACTGACCAGTTGAAATGCTTGTGCATTCCACTAAATTTAAGCACCATTATTTGCAGAAATAAGTAGACCACAATGCCTCTTGTCCCGCACCTATCCAAAAAACCACTGTGCAGCCGTGCCAGCTAGTCCACGGTCCCTGGATGAACTGGTAGAAAGTGCATTCCTGGCTAGGATGCAGTTGGTTTTGCTCATCCCTGCATTGCAATCAGGAAGTAAAACATACGAATCAGCTCCTTTTAGATTGCGTTGGTCATTCTACCTTAGTTACTACCAATGTAGGAATACCTTGAAGACTGGAGGTTAGACGACGGCAACGAGGGATAGCCATCTCATTTTGCGCAGTTGGACTAAAACTGAGGTGTGTGCTTTTTATTGCATGGATAGAAACGGTACGGAGACAGACATCCCGAAACGATATGGAGACAGACATCCTTGTTTGCGCAAATACAAAATACGGTTATTTAAATAGTGACCGATATTTGCAGTGGCATATGATTAACAACAGCATCTATTGTGTTATAATTGGCACTAGATTGACAGTATGAAGAGTCCTTAAGTAAGTAGCATCACATCACATCAACAATGCCACTAGATTAACATGCAAAACAATAGCATTAGTATTACTATCATC
This sequence comes from Triticum aestivum, assembly GCF_018294505.1. Taxonomy (NCBI): domain Eukaryota; kingdom Viridiplantae; phylum Streptophyta; class Magnoliopsida; order Poales; family Poaceae; genus Triticum; species Triticum aestivum. The sequence goes on along the minus strand of NC_057801.1, from coordinate 46,534,222 downwards.
AGAGTAGCACATGGTCAGTAAATGTGCAATCAAATTTGTGCAGTTCCACTGGGATGAAGCAATGTTAGCGGTGTGAGAGTTAAGTGTAACTGCAAAAACACAATTCATGGGAAATAAAGCAAGATGGAAGCACTTCATAAAATGGTGGTGGCATTGCTTCAATTTATCGACGACACTAGACCATTACTTATAGTGACATTAGGTGGCATTGCTTAATGCTTCATGTGATTTTACATTAACGGTAGCGATATGGGCGTAGGGACAGCAGAGGCATAAAGTGGCGAGGCAGATGTGGCTGCCGAGAGCGACAAACACTCAGGCAGCATGTCTGCATTTGTCCCATTTTTTATCTCCTCGGCGACATTTTCCTATGTGAGCACAGGAAATCTAGACCTGCTCATTCTCATTTGCGTTGTCCCCCAACACCCGTAACTTTCTTTCCTTTTTCAACCAAGAGATAGGTCCACTTCCCCCCACCCTTCGCCATCCACCATGCTTTCTTCGTCTTTTCAACCAAGAGACCGGTTGGGTAGCCAGTATCTACTACTTTCCCCCGTTTCCTCTTAGAACCACGTCCTAGATTCATGCTACAGCTTTCCCACTTTCTTCCCTTTTTGAACCAACTCTTAGAGTCGACTGTATTAACTAGCTTTACCTCTAATAATAGTAAAAGTCTAGGTGGCTTTGGAACAGCGGACGGAAGTAGAAAAAGATCCACACGAAGGGAGCTGGGGCAGTAGAGCAAGGCAGGTTTTGAAGGAATATATACCCGAGGGTCGTCGGCATGTGGCAAAGACGGCGTCGGGAGGCCGCATCTTGGCCACAAAACCGCAGGAAGGAAGAAGGGGTCGGAGGCACTCCCGAGCCAGTGTTCTCTCGGAGAGAACGGCACGGCCGCCGATCGGGACGCGTGGGCAGCCGTTGGTCTCCTCCCTTGCCGCCAACGACAGCGTGAACGATGCACCTACACCCCTGCCCCGGTCGAGGTTGTCCGACCAGATTTGTGACCAGCCATGAGTTGCGAGAGAGTGTGGCCACCTATGTCTTGCCTACTCTGGAGAGCATGAGAGAGTGAACGAGAGGAACCCTAGTAAAGCAAGCGCTAAGGCTCCTGCTTATATATATATAGTGGAGTGATTTTGTTGTACCAGCTTCAAAAAAAATGCGCTCCTACGTGTACCAGCGAGTGGGTGTGAGAGAACTAGTGCGTGCGTGCACCACTTCTCTTCGTGAGAGTACAATATTCTATGCCCAAAGAACGTTCGCCGCAAGAGTAACAATATAAGTGTGTGACGTGTGAGCTAAAATAAAATGTGCGTGACGTCTTTTGTTTTTTAGAAGTTCTAAGGGTAGGGTGTGAAGGGCACATATGTGCGTGACGTCTACCTGCAGATAGACGTTGGGTGCGACATGTGAGTCTGCGAGAGGACTCGGGAGAGTCGTGACTCATGAGGGTGCGTGTGCGTGAGAGGGAGGGGGGCACATATCAATGCAATGCATGTGTCCGTAAATCATTATTTGACAAACATTCGCCACAAAACTTTTCCTAATGAACACCGTAAGAACCGTTAGATCGGCATCCGACAATGTTAGTTTTTCCATGTCATTTAACATAACAGACACTCCTCCTACACACAAATCTTCCACGTGAGTGTTAGCAACTGCCGTATGCTCCCTCCGTTCCGAAATGTAGTGCATATAGCTTTATTGAAAATTCGAACCTCGCAAACTTTTACCGAGTTTTCGTGTACCAAATTGCACATGTAGAATACCCTGTATATATCATTTCATTCATCTTCGAGAGGTAACTATAAAGATGGGGGAGGAGTCTACAAAATAAGACCATCGTGTCACCCGCATCAATTTCAACCATCCTTTGGTGTCGAGGAATATCATAGGAACTCTATATGATATGATTTTTATAGGATTTTTTCCATTAGAGCCAATTGGTTCATAAGAATAGATTCATATACTCCATATTTCAAAGGAAATAAACATGATATCATTTGTATAGCTTTAGAGCCACTTGGTTCAAATGAATGGATTCCTATACTCCCTTAATTTCAAAGGAAAATAAACATTAGCGTATATTCAATAGAAAAGTTCCTATGATCTGAACCAAATTACATATCTTTTCTAATCCCTCCTCATAGGAATTGAGATACATGTCATCTCTAGATTCAATAGAAAAGTTCTTATGATGTGAACCAAATGACATCTCTTTTCCAATCCCTACTCATAGGAGTTGAGATGCTCCATGTCATCTCTTTCCCTACAACTTCCATGTATACATCTTCTATTCCTAAATAGATAGTACAACCCACTAGTAGTTTGTTTCCAAAACATGCAACTATGGCACAAGAACTATATAGTGTGCCAATAACTTTGAAAGATGGTCGCTGGATGAAGCTAATCCGACAGTGCATAGATGGCGAATCCGAGCACTACTGGCCATTGGATATCATCAACATTCCACCAGATCTTCCACATGTACAATTTAGAAGACTCCATGGTTGAACTTAAGCATAATGCAGAAACCTCAAAACACAAGCATTTCTCCTTTGTTCTAGAATCTTCTGTATCATAATTGTTTTTTTCTAAATGAATTGCCATTATTTGTTTTTTTACTTTATGCTTTACAATGCACAACCCCACGAATCTTAACATTTTTATAAAACTAATTGATTTTGAATGAGATGAACTATAAGAACTAAACGAACATCTACATCATGCATATATATGACTCAAAGCTTTACATGCTATAGTGTGTATTTATTCATAATTTGGTTTTAGAATCTCATGCATTCAATGCATCATTGCCTTTCGGTCGAACCTACATCCACAATTTTTTGTATGTACTATATCTCCACTGGTCCCCGAACCAAAAATGCTGCTTTGTTCCTGTAAAACCAATCGGCCCACACATGCATCGAATCGAACCCGTTTACTATGACGTGGCCCCGCACGCCGTAGTACTCCTACAAACCCTACCTCCGCACTCATCATCGGTTTTCTTCAAGAGGACGAGGGAGAAGCTGATTTGTAGTGGAGGCGCTTTAAAAAAAGGATATGTAATGGAGACCCCTACCCTAGGGTGCCCTAGGTAGCTGCCGCACACATCATTGTTTTCTCTTTTCTTTATGCTCTTGCGCCCTAGAGTGAAATGATGGTTGCTTTGTCCGTCCAGCTTAATGCGGGAAAGGTGGGGCTTTGTGATTTGACCCCTCGTCACTCATTTTCTACTACTGCGGTGCTACGACCGGGGTGCCTCCAGTTCCAACCGCTGCGCCGAACTGTAATTTGGTGCATCGCACGTGGAACAAGATGGTGGATGAGCCACATGTCGGCCAAAGGGGTCCTGTTAAGCGTGTCGCCTTTTCGTGTGCGGACTGACCCTGCTTGAGTTGCTACGCCAACACGATAGGAGCAGCCTACCACTTGGTTTTGCTCCTTGGTGAATCCCGACTATATTGATCTAAAAAGATACGTGCTGAACTACACTCTCCATCTCGGTTTTTTAATTTTTAGGAGTCTCGGTTTATAGGGCATGCACGTAGTTCTAGGTCATCCATTTGACTAACTAAATATGAGTTACTATGTTACAAAAAGCACTACTATATCATTGGATTCTTAAGCGGATGTAGTTGTATTTAAAAGTCGAGGGCGGGGCTTTTCCTGCGCAGTATGCAGGGCTGTTCCGCCTAGTCGGTTCAACAGAGACGCGAGAAGACGAGGGAGTAGGGTGCTGCAAATGTAGGGCTGTGTGATTTAACAACGAGTTACTGCTGGACAGGTGGGGCCCCGTGATTTGACTTGCCATTATCATTTTAACTGCGGCGCTACGACCGGCGTGAGTCTCCTGATTCCTGACCACCTCCATACATGTGCCTCTCCCATTGCTCCACCATGTAGTAGAGGCTGGCTCTTGCATGAGAGCCCACTTCTCCACTTTTTCCTTGCCTCTCTTTCCTCCACATATGCAAAAATGCCATGTAAAGCGCACTATTGTACTTACTTTTACTTGCTCCTACAGGTGCTAAGCTTGCCACATAGGCATAAAGTCTGATGTCGCAAGTTAATCAAGAAGAGAGAGACTAGTTTGGTGACCCAAGGAAGAAACGGTGCTAAGCGCGTGTACCTAGGTGAAAAGACAATTTTGAGTCTATAGCCAATTAAATGAAGCATACTTAGCAACACCATTTCATTGGAAGAGGTCACTCCTTGGCAAATGCAATAAATACTAGTACTCCCTGTGTCCCATGATATAAGAACGTTTTTGGCACTACACTAGTGTCAAAAACGTTCTTATATTATGGGACGGAGGGAGTACAAAGAGAGAGATAGAGAGGAGTAAAAAAGATAAATACACTTATAGCCAACCTTATAGCTAACCTTGTTGTAGTATGAGTGACTAAGTAATGACTATGTATGACATGCCAACATCAGATAGCCTAACGCACCGTGTTAAATCTCCAAGGGCGTGACCACGCGAGCGACGCGACGGTCGTGGTAGGTGCGACCATGATACGGGCTGCTGGCAGCCCTTGGATCTGAGATCAAACGTTCGCATGCTAAGTTGCTAAAAATTTGCAGAATAACCCTCCAGGATAAGATATTCACCCATAGGTCTAGAATCATGCCATGCAACCGTTCGATCTCAGATCCAAGGGCTCTCAGAAGCCCGTATCATGGGAGAATGGAAAGCCACTACCCTGCCGTTCGCAACCTGGCAGTTCGCTCCTACTCGTCCCCGCATGTCCTTCAATACTACGACGGTTCGCTCCTAGTCGTCCCGTCCATTCACATTATGACAGTTCCACTAATCCAGACCCTCCTCCCAAATCCATGGCGTCCCAAATCTCCACGATCGGCGGTGAGTACAAGGTTAGAACCATCACCGGCGATGAGTTTGACGTCATCTACACCCGTTCTTCCGCGACGGTGAAAGGACGCCTTTCTCACTTCAGATGCATGTTCGAAGACTCAGATGATGAGGGGGTCGCTGGGCTAGATGTTGAGTACACCACAGTCCTGGGACGAGAGAAGGATCTAAAGGATGAAGAGAGGAAGAAGCCCACCGTGATCCAGGTTTGCGTGCATGAGTTATGCTTGGTCTACCACATATGCCATGCCGACGTTGAATGCCTGGATTTTAAGAACTTCCTCGAGAGCAACCTAGTCAAATTCGTTACTGTAGACTTTGGTAACGACAAAGAAGTCCTGCATCGGATAGGCCTCGTTGTAGGCAACCCCTTCGACCTCCAAAAGAATAGGCTGCCGCCCTCCGGTGGTCAGCCTTCAATGCTAACCCCGGCAGGAGCCATGGTTCATCCTTCGTACGGTAAACTGGAGAAACCTCATTACACATTTCATCATCATGCATGGCAGCGGAATGTACTAGATATAGACCACATCCACTATGTTGCAATGGATGGCTACCTTTGTTTCAATATCTACAAGGGTTGGATGAAGAGCAAGAGCCAAGTGTGCGGTTCAAGCAAAGAAGTATCTGTAGCGACCCGACCTCAGACGGTCAAGTCTCTGTGCATTAGTGTCATCCCTGGATCAGTAATGCTGACATGCACAGTACTCGAAGGATTTATAACAGAGTAGCAATCACACACTTATTACATCGAAAGTCTCCAAAAGAGAACTTATTGCAATAATATGGCTTAAGGCCATCTAATGCGAAAACAGCGGAAGGCTTGGAAGGTAAAGTGAGTCCATCAACTCCAACGGCATAGCTGAGCTACACGGCAACGACCTAACAAACCTTACTCCTCGTCTAAAAAGTCTACAACATAATACGTTGCAGCCCGAGAACGGGTCAGCACATGGAATATGCTGGCAATATAACACAGTAGAATGAAAATAGAACAATGCTAATACTACATGCATATTTGGCTGCTGGAAATCTCTATGGTTATAGTTTTGCATAAAGACAATTTTTCCCTACTACAAAGGAATAAATTTGATTTAACTATCATGGTAGTTGAACAACATTGAGAAGGTAACCCCAACTCAATCCCAATTAAAGTGATTAACAACCCAACAATATTAATTAAGAGTGATGAGATATGTAAGAAGCTTCAAGTACTAGATACTCAGAATTTGTCCATAACCGGGACACGGCTAACCATGATTAGATTGTACACTCTGCAGAGGTTTGCGCACTTTTCCCCACAAGACTCAATCGCCTCTGTTGATTTCTCGCACTGCATGGTGTTTGAGAAACGGATGACCGAGACACAGTCTTTCAGAAACATTAACTCTCTACTCCGGGTAGACCATACCAAACCTACAAAACCCACTACCTGCTGATCTACCTGTTCAAGAGCTTCACGTAACTTACTCAACTATGCTAGAGCCCATAAGAGCTTGTGGCTGCACACGGAAGTTTCAAGCATGAATCATCTCAGTTCCCTTTGAGCCTGGGTGGCGGTCCATAGGAAAAATCACACGGTAACCCCGGGATTTCCAAAAAAATAAACAGGCAATCATTGATATCCCCAGGTGCCTCAATCCACGCAGATGTGTATTAAAGTTGCCACCTTAGATTAAACCATTAATTAACAATCTCACATCTGTCATGGAAAACACTCAAACCCAAACCACGTCTACGAGCATAGCATAGCAATATAAGCATAACGTAGAAGTAACTCCCAAGGGTTTGATAATAAACAGGGCAATAGGTTCTACCTCATCAACTACTTCCCAACCGACATGTTATCAACTCCTAACCATGCAATGTTTGAGGGTTGAAACTAATGCATAAAAACTGGGTATGAAAAGAGTATGATCAATGTGTTACTTGCCTTGCTGACGATCTGTGAATCCTAGAGACTCGTAGTAACACGCTTCGCACTCCGGGAATTCTATCGCAAACAAACAATAACACACATAAGCAACAAGCAAAGATGCACCAGTAAAACTCCAAATAAAAGAGTTTGACCGGAGAGTTCAACTTAAGAACTCCGGCTCACAAAAAAGAATCAAATCAAATGGAGTAACGAAACTCAAACGGCGAAAGAAATAAGATCCGTTTACTAATCTTAACTAGGGGCAAATTTTACAGTACCAAAACTTAGTTTAAGTTGATTAAGCAGAAAGAGGGTTTCGAGACGAAACTCCAGGCTTTTGAACCACCTGATTCCGACTAACGAGCGAAGAGATAAACATGTTCGAACATCGGATCAGAAATCGCGATCAAAATAATCGCAGAATAAATCCGATGAAAAGAAAAATGACGAACGGCTAAACGAACGAACGTTCGTTAGCAGAGACTAAACGACGAACACGCTTGTTAAAACGAACGAACGAGCGAGCGATCGCTAAATAAATAAACCGAAGAATAAAACCGATCTATAAAAAAACGAACTAGGGTTTTTCTCAAAAAAAAACCGAAGGGGTTTTTCTCAAAAAAAAAAACGGCGGCGGGGCGGCTACCTCCGGCGAGGTCGTCCGGCAGGGCGGGCGACTCTGGAGGGGCTCGGCGAGGGGTGGCGGGGCTCAGCGAGGGGCGGGGTGGCGCAGAGGGCGGTGGCGGCGGCCCGGGCAGCACGGGCGGCGGCGGCGCGGCTCGGGCTCGGCTCGGTGGCGGCGGTGGTGGCGGGTGGTGGTGAGGGCGGCGGGGCGGCAGTATTTAAGGAGGGGGGGCTGCTCCGGCTTGGGAAGGGGGCGACCGGGGAGGAGTCTGGCTCGGGCTCCCCTCGGCGTCCGTGCGGCACATGGCGGCGCGCGCGGGGAAGGCGACGGCGGCGCGGGCCGGCCTGGCTGGGCCTTGGGCCTGGTCGGGCGCGGGCGCAAGTTTTTTTTAAATAAATTTCACCGGAACTTAGAAAAATCCTAAAAAAATAAATAAAAATCTTAAAATACCAAAATAAATTTTCACCGTCTAAATGAAATATTTAGGACGAGGTGAACATGTTCTTGGCCCTAAATGCAATTTTGGAAAACGTGCAAATTTTTCTAATGCAAATAAAATCCGAATAAAATCAGCTAAGATCAAAATAAATGACTTTAACATTTTTCCTCCAATATTTCAATTATTTTGGAGAAGTCATATTATCTCCTCTCATTTATTTTTGGTACGAAATATTTTTCGGAGAAAGAATCCCCAACTCTCTCCGAGGGTCCTTGAGTTGCTTAGGATTTCGAGGATTGCAAAACGGAAAAGAAATAGAATATGATATGCATGAATGACCTAGGTATAGCATTCCAAATTAAGAATTTGGGATGTTACAAACCTACCCCCCATAAGATGAATCTCGCCCTCGAGATTCGGGTTGGTCAGAAAATAGGTGCGGGTGGTCCTTGCGAAGATCATCCTCTCTTTCCCAGGTGGCTTCATCCTCCGTATGGTGGCTCCACTGAACTTTGCAGAACTTGATGACCTTACCGCGAGTTACTCGGCTGGCAAACTGAAGAATCTTCACTGGCTTCTCCTCATAGGTCAAATCATTGTCTAGCTGAATTGTCTCCAATGGTACGGTATCTCTTAATGGTATATCAGCCATCTCTGCATGGCATTTCTTCAGCTGTGAGACGTGGAACACGTCGTGAACTCTGGATAGTCCTTCGGGTAATTCCAACTTGTAGGCAACTTCTCCCATCCGTTCCAAATCGCGATACGGTCCTACAGATCTTGGGGCTAATTTACCCTTAACTCCAAAACGTTTCACACCTCGCAAGGGTGATACTCGCAGATATGCTTTGTCTCCAATTTCATAAGTTACCTCCTTGCGTTTCGAGTCTGCGTAGATTTTCTGCCTTGACTGAGCTACCTTCAGTCTGTCGCGAATCAATTTAACTTTCTCCTCAGACTCCTTGATCAAGTCTGGTCCGAACAACTGCCGGTCTCCTACCTCATCCCACATTAACGGGGTTCTGCATCTGCGTCCATACAAAGCTTCGAACGGTGCCATCTTCAAACTGGCTTGGTAGCTGTTGTTGTATGAAAATTCTGCGTAAGGTAAATTGTCATCCCAACTAGATCCATCATCTAGTGCGCACGCTCTTAACATATCTTCTAGTATCTGGTTAACTCTCTCAGTCTGACATCAGTCTATGGGTGGAAGGCTGTACTGAACTCCAATCTAGTACCCAAGGTCTGGTGTAACTGATGCCAAAACTTTGAAGTGAACTGAGTACCTCTATCTGATACGATGCTCCTCGGAACTCCATGCAAACATACAATTCGGGTCATATATATCTTGGCCAACTTGGCACTTGTATAGGTAGTTTTCATCGGAATAAAGTGGGCCACTTTAGTCAAACGATCCACTACTACCCATATTGAGTCATAACCTGCTTTGGTCCTGGGTAGTCCGGTGATAAAGTCCATACCAAGTTTATCCCATTTCCATTCGGGTATCGGCATTGGCTGTAACAGCCCGGCGGGTTTCTGATGCTCTGCCTTCACTCTCTGACATACATCACACACTGCTACATACTCGGCAATGTCCTTCTTCATACCAGTCCACCAGAAATGTTCCTTCAAATCCAAGTACATCTTGGTGTTTCCGGGGTGTATCGAGTATGGTGAGTCATGGGCCTCCTGAAGTATTAACTTCCTGCTCTCATTGTTATTGGGTACATAAACCCGGTCCTCAAACCACAAGGTATCATGCTCACCTTCGCGAAAACCTTTGGCCTTTCCTTCGCTCATCTTCTCCTTTATTTCAGCAATCTCTGGGTCTTCCTTCTGAGCTTCTCGAATTTTGTTCAACAAGGTCGACTGAACCTCCAATGTTGCCACAAAACCTCTTGGAACTATTGCCAGTCGAAGTTCCATGATATCCTCAGCTAACTCCTTTGGCAAACCCTTGCTCTCGAGCATATTGGCATAACTCTTCCGGCTCAAGGCGTCGGCTACAACATTGGCCTTTCCTGGGTGATAGTGTAGCTTCATGTCATAATCCTTTATAAGTTCCAACCATCTCCTTTGTCTAAGGTTCAGCTCCTTTTGCGTGAAAATGTACTTCAAACTTTTATGATGCGTGTACACATCACAACGATTTCCAATAAGGTAATGTCTCCATGTCTTCAATGCATGCACTACGGCTGCTAATTCCAAATCAGGCGTGGCATAGTTCAACTCATGAGGCTTCAGTTGTCGTGAGTCATACGAAACAACCTTACCATCCTGCATAAGCACACATCCCAGTCCCAAACGAGAGGCGTCGCAATACACTTGAAACTCCTTATGAATATCTGGCAAGGTTAACACTGGGGCTGTAGTCAAGCATTTCTTCAACTCCTAGAAACTTGCCGCGCAATTCTCTGTCCATATAAACTTATTGTCCTTCTTCAATAGTTCAGTCATTGGTTTTGCCAGCTTGGAAATTTTTTCAATGAATCTTTGATAATATCCCGCAAGTCCAAGGAAACTGCGGATCTCGCCAACTGAAGTGGGTGCCAACCATTCAGTGACTGACTGAACCTTGCTGGGGTCCACTGCTATAACTTCTCCTGATATAACATGCCCAAGAAATCCAACCTCCTTCAACCAAAATTCACACTTACTGAATTTGGCGTATAACTGGTGTTCTTTGAGTTTCTCGAGAACTAACCGCAAATGCTTCTTGTGTTCCTCTTCATTTCTCGAGTATACCATGATATCATTGATAAACACTACTACAAACTTGTCCAAATACTCCATGAACACTTTGTTCATCATACTCATAAAATAAGCAGGGGCGTTTGTCAGTCCAAACGACATGACTATATACTCGTATAATCCATACCGCGTAGTGAATGCTGTCTCGGGTATATCCTTCTCTCGGATCTTTAACTGATGGTATCCTGATCGTAGATCAATCTTCGAAAACACCTTCGCTCCTTGCAGCTGATCGAACAAGTCATTATTCATTGGTAGTGGATATTTGTTCTTTATCGTTACTTCATTCAGAGCTCGGTAATCAACAACCATCCTCAGGGATTTATCCTTCTTCTCCACCAAAAGTACTGGGGCTCCCCAAGGTGACGAACTTCTACGAATGTAACCCTTCTCCAACAACTCTTTGATCTGCTTCTTAATTTCCTCCAGGTCATTTGCTGGCATCCGATAGGGTCTGTTGGATAGTGGTCCTGTACCTGGCAATAGCTTTATCAAAAACTCGATGTCTCGATCCGGTGGCATTCCTGGTAACTCCTCGAGGAAAACATCCGGAAAATCCTTTACTATAGGTACTTCCTCATGTACAACTCCCGTGAGGGCGTTTACTTGGCTCCTCCTAGGCACATGCCTAGATACATACTTAATCCTTTTTCCCTCCAGGGTGGTAAGATAAATTGACTTGCTAGCACAGTCAATACTTCCTTCTTACTTTGACATCCAGTCCATACCTAATATCACGTCCAATCCTTGTGACTCCAAGATGATTAGGTCGGACGGAAAAACATGTGTTCCAATGGTCAAAGGTATCTGGTTGCACCACCGGCTAGCGATATATTCAACTCCAGGCGAGCTTACTAAAAGAGGGGTCCTTAGAGTTTGGGTTGGTAATTTAAACTTTTCCACAAATCCCCTTGATATGTATGAATGCGATGCACCAGTATCGAAAAGGACAATTGCGGTAAATGACTGAACCAAAAACTTACCTATTACCGCGTCCGGCTGCTCTTCAACTTCCTCCATGTTAACGTGGTTCACTTGTCCTTTGTTGAACGGATTAGGCTTCTTTCTGGCACTCCCGTTTCCATTTCCAATCCTTTCATCAGGGCAATCATTCGCATAATGCCTAGTCTTTCCGCACTTATAGCAAGTAACCTGACTCAGGTCTGTCTTGGAGGGTGTGGCCGGATTGGAGTGATTCTGATTGTTGTTAGCTCCGTTCCCATTCCCATTCTTACCACTGTTGTGATTATGCGATCCTCCTCTAGTGTGGTTGTGACCTCCATGATTATGAACAAGCCCTCCCGTATTCGGGGTTAAGCGAGGCTTATGCTGAGCTCCTGAGTTATACTTCCCCTGACCATGCTTCCTCTTACGGCTCTCAATCTGCTGCTGCTTCCCTTCAATCATAAGGGCCTTATCTACCAACTCCTGGTAGTTGTTGAAAATTGCCACCATCAACTGCATACTCATCTCATCATTCAACCCTTCCATAAACTTCTCTTGCTTCGCGGCATCTGTGGCCACATCATCAGGAGCATAGCGCGATAGTTTGCTAAAATCATCCACGTACTGACCTACAGTACGGTTCCCCTGACGTAAATTGCGGAACTCCCGTTTCTTCATCTGCATAGCTCTAGTGGAGACATGGGCAGTACGAAAAGCCTGCTGAAACTGTGCCCATGTGACCGTGTCGATAGGATAAGTGGCTGTGAAATTCTCGCACCATGCTGCTGCTGGTCCATCCAATTGGTGTGCGGCAAAATGCACCTTCTCCGCATCTGTGCATCCAACGGTGGTCAACTCCCTTCCGATACGGCGTAGCCAATCATCAGCTACTATTGGCTCGGTGCTACTGGAAAACACCAGCGATTGTAACCTTAGGAAGCGGGCTAGGTTGTATGCTGGTGGAGGGTTGTTGTTGTTATTGTTGTTGCCCTGGTTCTGAACTAGCAATTGCATCAAGGTATTCTGCTGCTGGATCAATTGGGTGAGCTCCGGCGGGAAAGCAAAACCGGTGTCACGTCTCGGAGGCATCTGAGGGGTTTAGAGGGAAGAGATTAGAATAGAAGAAAGGTCTAGTGAGAAAGCACTACCCATATGCACATGAGACAATCAATCATAACACTCAATCAATCAAGCAAGGGCTTACAACGATCTAGAACTAGCGCAAAAGTGATCTATTACATGGGGAAAGATACTACTAGTATATGGTGGTCATCTAAAAATTTTGATCGGTGGAAGATTCCATAATGTCGGCTCCAACTTCATCTTCATAATCATCATAACTAGGACCAGAATCAATGTCGTCGATGATGATGTAGTTGTTCGGACAAGTGGGGTCGTCATCTTTGTCTTCTGGTGCTGGTCCTCCCATGAATACTCTGATATTCTTAACCAAGTCGTCGTTCTTCTCCAGTAGTGTCTTGATTTCCTCCTCATATCCATCGCGGGTGAACTTGAGTTCTTCCTCCAGCTCGATGATCCTAGTCTTTGCCTTCTTCAACTCCATCATGTCTGCGCACATCTGGTTCTCCTGTCGTCGAATGTGCTGGTTTTTCTCCTGGATAAAAGCTGCAATGGATCTATCCTTCTTGGTGCTGATCATCTCCCATTGCTCATCTTGGCGCCCACATATTTGATAAATGGTGTCCTTGAGTTCCTTATTGTAGACTTCTCCAATGCGTCCCATGGTAATATGAGCTGCCATGCTCTTGCCTAGGCTCCAGGTTGGTGCATCGAAAGAAAATTCTATGGGTTTAGAAGTTGGCGAAAACGTCTTTCCTTGTACTTGTACTTGAATCATCTAGCGCTCCTCTTTTGGTAGGGTGGCATTGTACGTCCCGGTGAAACTGGGTATCCCAATGCTCAAGTATCTAGTGAATTCCTTCAAGTGGCGTCCAAAAGGTGTATCCTCGTCTGGTTGCGCAAACTTGTTCTTCATCTCCGGCATCCTAAAGAGTGGAAAAAGAGAAGAGAAATCAGAAATGAGTAGAGAAGAGTGACCTATGGTTTGTCTTAGTTATCGTGCCTACACTTAGCGTGTGCTCTGATACCATCTTGTAGCGACCCGACCTCAGACGGTCAAGTCTCTGTGCATCAGTGTCATCCCTGGATCAGTAATGCTGACACGTACAGTACTCGAAGGATCTATAACAGAGTAGCAATCACACACTTATTACATCGAAAGTCTCCAAAAGAGAACTTATTACAATAATATGGCTTAAGGCCATCTAATGCGAAAACAACAGAAGGCTTGGAAGATAAAGTGAGTCCATCAACTCCAACGGCATAGCTGGGCTGCACGGCAACGACCTAACAAACCTTACTCCTCGTTTGAAAAGTCTGCAACATAATACGTTTCAGCCCAAGAACGGGTCAGCACATGGAATATGCTGGCAATATAACACAGTAGAATGAAAACGGAACAATGCTAATACGACATGCATATTTGGCTGGTGGAAAGGTCTATGGTTATAGTTTTGCATAAAGCCAAATTTTCCCTACTACAAAGGAATAAATTTGATTTAACTATCATGGTAGTTGAACAACATTGAGAAGGTAACCCCAACTCAATCCCAATTAAAGTGATTAACAACCCAACAATATTAATTAAGAGTGATGAGATACATAAGAAGCTTCAAATACTAGATACTCAGAATTTGTCCATAACCGGGGACACGGCTAACCATGATTAGATTGTACACTCTGCAGAGGTTTGCGCACTTTTCCCCACAAGACTCAATCGCCTCCGTTGATTTCTCGCACTGCATGGTGTTTGAGAAACGGATGACCGAGACACAGTCTTTCAGAAACATTAACTCTCTACTCCGGGTAGACCATACCAAACCTACAAAACCCACTACCTGCTGATCTACCTGTTCAAGAGCTTCACGTAACTTACTCAACTATGCTAGAGCCCATAATAGCTTGTGGCTGCACACGGAAGTTTCTAGCATGAATCATCTCAGTTCCCTTTGAGCCTGGGTGGCGGTCCATAGAAAAAATCACACGGTAACCCCGGGATTTCCAAAAAAATAAATAGGCAATCACTGGTATCCCCAGGTGCCTCAATCCACCCAGATGTGTATTAAAGTTGCCACCTTAGATTAAACCATTAATTAACAATCTCACATCTGTCATGGAAAACACTCAAACCCAAACCACGTTTACGAGCATAGCATAGCAATATAAGCATAACGTAGAAGTAACTCCCAAGGGTTTGATAATAAATAGGGCAATAGGTTCTACCTCATCAACTACTTCCCAACCCACATGTTATCAACTCCTAACCATGAAATGTTTGAGGGTTGAAACTAATGCATAAAAACTGTGTATGAAAAGAGTATGATCAATGTGTTACTTGCCTTGCTCACGATCCGTGAATCCTAGAGACTCGTAGTAACACGCTTCGCACTCCGGGAATTGTATCGCAAACAAACAATAACACACATAAGCAACAAGCAAAGATGCACCAGTAAAACTCCAAATAAAAGAGTTTGACCGGAGAGTTCAACTTAAGAACTCCGGTTCACAAAAAAGAATCAAATCAAACGGAGTAACGAAACTCAAACGGCGAAAGAAATAAGATCCGTTTACTAATCTGAACTAGGGGCAAATTTTACAGTACCAAAACTTAGTTTAAGTTGATTAAGTAGAAAGAGGGTTTCGAGACAGAACTCCAGGCTTTTGAATCACCTGATTCCGACTAACGAGCGAAGAGATAAACATGTTCGAACATCGGATCAGAAATCGCGATCAAAATAATCACGGAATAAATCCGATGAAAAGCAAAACGACGAATGGCTAAACAAATGAACGTTCGTTAGCAGAGACTAAACGACGAACACGCTCGTTAAAACGAACGAACGAGCAAACGCTCGCTAAATAAATAAACCGAAGAATAAAACCGATCTATAAAAAAGCGAACTAGGGTTTTTCTCAAAAAAAAACCGAAGGGGTTTTTCTCAAAAAAAAACCCGGCGGCGGGGCGGCTACCTCCATTGAGGTCGTCCGGCAGGGCGGGCGGCTCCGGCGGGGCTCGGCGAGGGGTGGGGTGGCGCGGAGGGCGGCGGCGGCGGCTCGGGCAGGGCGGGCGGCGGCGGCGCGGCTCGGGCTCGGCTCGACGGCGGCGGTGGTGGCGGGTGGTGGTGAGGGCGGCGGGGCGGCGGTATTTAAGGAAGGGGGGGGGGGCTGCTCCGGCTTGTGGAAGGGGGCGACCGGGGAGGAGTCCAGCTCGGGCTCCCCTCGGTGTCCGTGCGGCGCACGGCGGCGCGCGCGGGGAAGGCGGCGGCGGCGCGGGCGCAAGTTTTTTTTAAATAAATTCCACCGGAACTTAGAAAAATTCTAAATAAATAAATAAAAATCTAAAAATACCAAAATAAATTTTCACCGTCTAAATGAAATATTTAGGACGAGGTGAACATTTTCTTGGCCCTAAATGCAATTTTGGAAAACATGCAAATTTTTCTAATGCAAATAAAATCCGAATAAGATTAGCTAAGATCAAAATAAATGACTTTAACATTTTTCCTCCAATATTTCAATTATTTTGGAGAAGTTATATTATCTCCTCTCTATTTTTGGTACGAAATATTTTTCGGAGAAAGAATAATTAAAATAAAAAATGCTCGTTTCATTATTTGGTACGAAAATCCAAATATGAGACCGAAGAATCCCCAACTCTCTCCGAGGGTCCTTGAGTTGCTTAGGATTTCGAGGATTGCAAAACGGAAAAGAAATAGAATATGATATGCATGAATGACCTAGGTATAACATTCCAAATTAAGAATTTGGGATGCTACAGTATCGGCCAAGAGGAAGAGGGACAACGACGAAGTAGAGGACGTGGACGAGGACTCCTTTGAGTGAGTAAGGTGTCAGTATCGTTGCTCATGGTGGTTCTAATGCAATGTCTATCGGATTAGTTGCATAGTTTAATTTCAGGTGTGCTTAGTTGAATTTGAGGGGTGTGTTGTGCTGAGCCCCAGCAGAACTATGTTATGTTTCTTCTCATTACTTTAACTCCTCAGTATGATACATACTACTAGAATTTCTTTAATACAATTTAGCACCCCAATTAAGCACGTGCTAGATTTTTTAATAGTACTATATGCATAATTTGGCGACGAGAGCTTTCTATATGTACCACCTTTTTTTTAATTTCAATTTTTGCTCCACGGCGCAATCCATGAATAGTACTACTGTACAAAAGTATACATTTTTTAAAAGGCTGGAGTACTGTTCATCACATATATAGCCAGTTAAATTCTCAACCTAGAACGACGTGCATGCCATGTAGTAAACCGATACGGAGGAAGTATAGTAAAAATGAGGTGATTTTACCGAGCGATCAGCGGGGGAGCATGGCCTGTCATGCGGTCCCACGTGTCATGATGTACCAAGGAGATGCACGTGTCCCTCTTGATGCAGAAGCAATACTACGTGGTTTGAGATGATGGCGAACCGAAGTGTGAAATAATGGTTGCTTCGTCCGTCTGGGAAGGTGCGACATTGTGATTTGACGTCTCATTGTTCATTACTACTACTGGGCCGGTACGAGTGGGGTGCGCCCCCCTGCTGTTCTGCACTGTTATTTGGTGCTTGACACGTTGACTCGGTTGCTATATGTCCCACATGTCAGCGACAGGAAGTACAAAATTCATGAAAGGGAGCGTCGATGGAGGAGTATACTACAAAATTCATGAAAGGGAGTGACTTAGTTTTGGAAAAATCTATTTTTACGGAGTACGTACCCACTAGGGTTTATTGGGCTCATCTAAAAACATCCGTTTTCCGTTTGATAAGTCTCAATTCTACTATACTAGTAGTAGTACAATTACATGTTGGATTTCGAGGTGAGTTAGATCACCCGACGCAAGCAGTGTCAAGAGGAAACTAACCAATGCATGTACAAGTTCATGGAAATTTAGTGGGAGTAGTAGTAAAATTTTGTCCTCGCGCTACGAGCCACAGTGTGCGTGGGCGAGGGAGCAGGCTTAAGGCGTACAGTAGTAGGAGTACTACTACTACTACTCGTAAGCAAGCTTCACCTCATCCTGCGAGCCACTGCGCCCGTGGTCAGGGGAGGCAGCGTACTAAGCAAGCTTCTCCTCGTTTTGCGGGTTGGCGGGACATATCAAAAGTACTCCAGTGTATAGAGCCTTGCCTCTAAGGTAGGCCCCACATGGTTTGCCTCTTTTTTAACATAACACGTCAAGTCGCAATTTGTTTGTTCACCTGTGGTAGACGGTCCTCCCTCCACCAAGTGGACAACCAGTACACGTGCCAAATTACCACGTGGGCTGCCTTTTTCGTACAGAAATGAGCTCCACCGTGTACCCGCACGGGTGTGGTTGGGAAAGAGACGGGAGTACGTGCGCCGTGCGTGCTACTCTTCTCTTCGTGCATGTCCCCCACCTACATAGTGTGTGTGAGAGAGATACAAACCTAGACATAATGCGTCGTCCATCCCCATGCCTCCGCCCAGTCCGACCACCAGTCACCACCACGCCCCACTCCTCCTCACCTTATCTCTCATCTTTCTCCCTCCATTTTTATATACAAGTGGCCACTATCAAAATTACAATTTGCAGATATACAAGGCCACTAACACTAATCGATGCAATATTAATGGTGTTTGCCTCGTGGTACTAGCAAAGGAGGACATTAATTATCCCTTGCATGCATGCGGGAGTTTGTAAAAAAATGCATCTTCATGTTCCGTGCAATGCACGGCATCTTGCTAGTCCATGAAAACAACACATGGCAAAATTCCACGGTGAACGAGGGATTTGAATCTGTTGGGAGGGGCTGTTTGGATCTTGCCCGGGGTAGCCAAAATATTGGCGACTGTTTTGTCCACCGGTGCCTTTGCCACGATGAACGAGGAATGGCTCGGGTGCTCATGCTGTCATGCATTCTCCAGCGCGCACATTGGAGATGAGCTCACGCGAGCTGTGTTTTTTTGTCCCACAACGCCGCCCGAGCCGCCCGCAGACCGACCCGCGACCCGCAAATTACGCCATCCAACCGGACGAAATTCATGCAAACACGTAGACAAACTGATATTTCATATAAACAACGACGAAAATCATATAAAATACCGGATTTTCATACAAACATGACGGATTTCATTACATTCAAATGAACTATGCGGTGCTAGTTCTGGACAACACATGTATATAATACCTGGCCTAAATGGTCGCCCGCCGATCGATTTGTCTTCCTCATGTTCAGCAGCACGATCACCGGACTGCCGGGAGCCCTGGAGGTATATGCTTCAGCGCAAAGGACGGCTCGCTTCCCCACTGCCCAACTGATATCATTGGCTGGTGCCGAAGATGATGGTGGCCGGCTCCGGTTCGATTTCATCACCGGCCACTACTTCGCCATGGCCGGCACCGGCTTGAGTTCATCCTAACATTCCCCTCTTCCGTGGAGCCCATGCGGGTCGATGAAGGTCCTCGCAACAAAAGGATCCGGCAAGACACCTATTGTGTACGTCGGTGTCGCCTCCACGGTGGCCTTCATGGGACCCAAGCGGCGGCGGCCTCCCGTGTTCTACTTCTCCTCGATGATGGCGGCGGACGCAGAGGCACTGGCCACTAACTGGTCACTCTCTGCACACCCGGCTTCTGTCGCTGCTTGCATGGCGCGGCCACCGGCATGGGAGTCTCGGCCATAGAAATGAGAGACGCGGTACGAGGCGGTGGGGTGGACGGCAGCAACGACGCCCGTGCGCTGCTCCTCATCGAGCTGGCCTGGAGCGGCGAGCTGCTAAAGCGTGCGCCGGCTTGGGGCGGCAACTGGCTCTGTCAGGCGAGGGGAGGGAGGTGGATCAGCGAGCTACATAGCTCGTATCCGGCCGGCTACCCAGTCGGCTTGGATGCGGAATAACTACTCTTCGTAAGCCATTGTAAGAGTGGACAAAATGGTGGAGGAGATAGGGGAGCGGCGGAGGTGTGCGATTCTTGGCCGGTGTTTGGCCTCGTTTAAGTAGGACATTAAATAGACGGCGGACGGGAGGAGCTCGGCCGGCGTTGCATTTAACGCCGACCCGGTCATGAACGTACGTGTGTCCAGAGTGGGTTTCTCGGCTTCCACACGGGCGGGTTTCATGGAGGCGTTTGAATTCGGCACGGAGGCGTGTTCAGCCGGGCGTGTAGCGAGTGGCGCCCTTGACTCTGACCTAGGACACCGCGCCATTCTTCCACTGACGTGTTGGCTCTTTGGGTGCATGGCCTGCATGTCAGTGACCTAACGCAGGCAGCACACAGTAGAGGAACCTTTGGTGGGCCAGAGCGGTCAGAAGCGGGCATTTCATAAACCGATGATTGTTCATTGAGTGTGACCTCATCTTTTTCATGTAGATAAGCCTACTATGTTGATAGCCCGTTTGATACGTTGTGATTCATAAAGACCGCTGCCAACATCAATGTTCTGCTTATCACAGATAAGATTGATTACTACCCGTAACAATCCATGTCCTTAACAAAGGGTGCATGCACGTATAGGTTGAGCGTGTGTCTTGCGTCGTGTGCTGTGTGCATGCAGGCGTGCGAGTGTTGTGTGCGTGCAAAGGTACGTTTTAGTGTCGCATGAATGGGTGTGTATGTGCGTGTGTTCGTGAGTGCATGTGTATGTGTCAGTGTTGCACGCTAGCATGCATGCGTGTGTACGTGTCAGTGTTGCACGCCAGCATGCGTGCGTGTGTACGTGTCAGTGATGCACGCCTGCATGCGTGTGTGTCTTGCGTGCGTGCATGTGTACATTATGTGTACGTGTTAGTGTTGCACGCCTGCATGCGTGTGTGTCTTGCGTGCGTGCATGTGTACGTGCGGGGTGAGGCTACACGTCAGTCGACTGACTTTTTCATCTCTGGTCATTAGATTTTCCAGCCATTGGATACGAAATCATGGGCCTCCAGTTTATCATCAAACTCCGCCCCCCCTGAGCCACCAGGCCCCGCCGCCCGCGGCCGGCCCGCGCCGCCATGCCTACCCGCCCTCCCCAAAACCACTCCCCTCCGCCGGTCTGCCGCTGCACCAGCCATCCCTCTAGCAGCCCCCCCGCGCCGAGCTTTTTCTTCGGCGATCCCCACCCCACCGCCCAATGAACGTCCCCCAACCGCCGGTGACTACCAACCAGAGGTCTCACGACTTCGAATACCCACCGACCACTAATTTATTACCATTTTTGTCCTTCAAATACGCGCTGACGGGTGGGCCCTATGGTAATGTGCGCTGCTGAATGTGGACCGTTTGACTAGTCAATTGATCGTGTTATCAACAAATTACGGAGTTGTATGGTGAGCCAGTGACCGTATGATCACCCTAAAATGTACTCCTATTTTATTACCACAGTACAGACTCAAACTACCATTTCTTTCTTTCATATACGAGCTGACAGGTGGCCCCCATGGTTACGCGCCCTGATGGTGCAACACTAGTTGTG
The DNA here is from genome assembly GCF_018294505.1 of Triticum aestivum. NCBI lineage: Eukaryota > Viridiplantae > Streptophyta > Magnoliopsida > Poales > Poaceae > Triticum > Triticum aestivum. The sequence continues at coordinate 46,513,152 of NC_057801.1, read as the reverse complement.
CCGCGTGGAACGTTTGACTGGTCAATTGATTGTGTCATCCACAAAATACGGAGTTGTACGGGTGAGCTAGTGACCGTATAATCATGACATGTATTTGTTTAACACGGTACAGATGCAAGGGCTCATATATATGCACAAGCACTCACCGCTATAAGCGCACACACGCGAACACTACCCCTATGAGCACCTTCGAGAGAGTGGGCCAGCTTATATGATCTTGAGATTATAGGAATTCACCATAGGTGCCTCGTAGTCGAGTGGAACGTCTCCTCCCACTGAACGTGCATCGCCAGAAAATACTGAAATTAACACAAGATAAGTGCGAGCACCGGGACTTTAACCCTGGTGGGCTCGAGAAACCACTATCCTCCTAACCATCCAACCACATGTTGGTTAGCACGACAAAATGTATGTGGTGACCGTGATGAGCTTATTCTGAAGTCCAATGACCATATCGTGCTTTCGCTTCAAATACAATGACCGTAAGTGTCGTCAACAAAATACGGAGCACGCATCAAATGCAAAGTCCATCAGTGTCATCAACAAAATATGGAGACGTATCGTGAGCTAGATACCATTGTACTATTGTATATGCTTATTTTCTTAGTGGCTGATTGCGTGTGTGGTGTGGTGGGAACATCATTTCTAGTTGTGGTGGGTCAACATGAAGACTCATGGGTCGGTTCCATCCTGCGCCACATATAGGTTGGACCGAGACGTGTTATACGAAGACCCATGTGGAGGACTCGGCATACAAAACGAAGCTACCATAGTCGTGGAGGACTCTATCCCCACTGGTGATAAGCCAACTATATATGATTTGTAACCCTAGGCCCTTAGTATGTTATACAAGCTTGGCGGCTAGTTAATCAATAGTATACACACACGCACAATGCATATATGTCTAAAAGGCAGTTCTACGCATTAAATTAAAATATAAATGGCATTATTATTTTTGGATGAGATCATGAATTTTGCAAATTGCGTATGGACGAAAATTGGTCTATCAGACACCCATACTCTATTGAATTCTAGCATGTGCATGTGTTTATTTCATATTATCGATCCATAGAGTGAGAGCGGTTTGAAATACAGGCAATGGATGCTTTTGCAATTCATATATAAACATTAATTAGTGCACTCCATGTTGTTAGTGTGAAGCACTTTATACATTTGTCACTTGGATGGATACATTCCAAATTGCTAGCTACGAAATAGAATACATGTCAAATTCAACATAAAGGGTGTTTCGAAGATTTGAATTGATAGGAAGTGCATTCATCTATTTGAACCTGAGATAATGGCATTTGTAAATCAGATGTAAAATGGGGCATCAATCTTTGTTGTGAGTTTGAACATGCTATATATATTCATACGCATATCTAACTTTTTATTTTTTGCAACCAAGGAGATTATATCTGGAACCATGCATGAGCTGAGGTAAGTTGCCTATTTTTTAATATATACTTGTGTACAATGTATATTCAAATGTCCCTCCATTCCAAAATAATCGTAGCTTTAGGATTTTCAAGAGTAAAGATTTGTGAAGTTTTACAAATGCTGAAAGTTCAATTCAAGAGAACCGAAAACGTTAATGCTTCTGCTCCCAAATATTGAACGAAGCGCCAAATAGGCCTATGGTCACCTGAAACCGCACGAGACTAATGTTTGGTGGTAGGAAATTACTGTCCTGACTCTGGCCCGTGTAGCCTATCGGCCCGATGTCCAAAGGTCTAAACCGCGGTAGGTTTGTAACTTCACCAAGACGCCAGTCTCAACCGCCTCCGAGAAGCATTCTTACACCGTGGGCGCCTAAACACCCATGCGCTCGGCCGAAATCTATCCTGCCTACATTTGGGACACCTGACATGACTGTCCTACCCCCAACCCGCAATATGTCCGAAATTTTAGGTGGGGCCAAAGTTTGTAACTTTCCCCAAATTTCAAACAAGCGCGTCTCAAACCGAAACATTGTTCCCCCTTACTTCCCTGCCTCCCTCCATTTCCCCATTCATACTCCATGGGCGCGAAAATGCCCTCTCCACCAGCCGTGAAACCCCAGCTTCCTTCGTTCTCCACCCCATAGCGGCCAATCCACCGCCGCCCTCTTCCATCACGCCGGAGCCGGTACCCCGACGTCATCGTCCAACGCAACCGCAACCGCAACGCCCTCAAGGACTTAGCAGTTGAAGCCAAGGCAGAGCTGCCTCCACGACGCTGACGCTGACGTGCGCCTTACCAGAACCACTCCGACCACGCCGTCCTGTGCCTCACTGCTGCGGCTCCACTGTCGCAACCGTCCACCGCACCGGAGCTGTTCCCGCTACACCGTCGTTCGCCACCTCGTATCTGCTTCCCCGCCGCCGACAGACGGCCACCGCACCACACTCAACAACTTGGACATGGGTTCATCCAAGGCTGCACCGTCCTCCACAACTTCTGGTTTCCCGCGAACAACAAGAAGATCATCGGAAAAACAGAAGGAGGACACATCACTGCCAGCAGAAATAGGTACTCCTCTTCCCTTATTCGTGCAAATCTCACGTCTCCGCTCACACCGTATTCATCCCATGAAAGAAACTAGTTGAGCGCTTCTTACTGCATCTTCTTCGTGATACTAAATGCACAAGGTTTCCTCCCTTTTACTATTTCACCTTTTCTAGAGGTCAGTAGCCGGCCTGAATTTCAATTCAGGGTCAGTCGAACCACAATTAAAAGAAGCAGCACCCGCTTAGGCACGCGGAGCACCTAGTCCGCTTGTTCCCTGGGGAAGCGCCGCATCGATGTCTATCATAGGGGTGTGGGGCGCAGGAGCTTCTTCCACCCGATCTGGAGGTCGACGGGGCTTGAATGGATGGCTGGGGGGCGGTACCAAGCACGGCAGTGCGGTGAGGTCGAGGGGAGGGCGCAGGCAGGGGAGGAATACTGGGTCGATGGTCGCTGGCGTTTCGAGGAAGATCGTCAACACTGACTGGCTGGAGGTAGATGAAGGCGATCTTCCCGTTCTTTGTACATCGGACGGTGCAGAAAAAATGGACTTACCTATTTACTTTTAGTTGACTGTTACTTTCATAGAATGATATAGTAATTTAGTGTGCCATTCATGTTGTAGAGCTATCATATGTCTCCCGTCATTTATTTCTCACCGACCTGCTATCTGCTACCTTTACACTGTACTAATTGTGCACACACTTCACCCATACTCACACTATTGTTTTTTATGCATGGGTATTTCAGACTCTGATGCAGTGTTGATGAATGCAAAAAAGAAAAGACAGAAGTCGCTCCAGTGTAATTCAAAGATAAGTGTCGGTGTCAAAACCGGCGGATCTCGGGTAGGGGTCCCGATCTGTGCGTCTTAGGCTGATGGTAACAGGAAGCAAGGGACACAATGTTTACCCAGGTTCGGGCCCTCTCGATGGAGGTAAAAGCCTAGTTCCTGCTTGATTAATATTCAAGATATGTGGAATACAAGAGTAGATCTACCACGAGATCGTAGAGGCTAAACCCTAAGAGCTAGCCTATGATGGTATGATTGTAATTGTGATCGGCCTTCTAAGGAACATGCTCTCCGGTTTATATAGACACCGGAGAGCTAGGGTTTACATGGAGTCGGTTTACAAGGAAGGAAACATAATATCCGGATTGCCAAGCTTGTCTTCCACGCAAAGGAGAGTCCCATCAGTACACGAGCCGAATTCTTGAGTCTTGTATCTTGACACTTCTATAGTCCAGACGATGTATATGGTTCGGCTGTCCGGATACCCCCTTATCTAGGACTCCCTCAGTAGCCCCTGAAGCAAGCTTCAATGACGATGAGTCCGGCGCGCAGTCTTGTTTTCAGCATTGCAAGGCGGGTTCCTCCTCCGAATACTCCAAGGTTCCCATCATGACGAACAGTGTTCGACATCTTCATCAACGTTGTACTCCTCGGCTTCAGTGTATCAATAATGATCATTTCCACGTGTCGAGCGAATGTGAGGAGTCGAGGCATTTTTGCATTTGCCACCCTCGGCCCTTCGGGCTAGCCGTCTATTTGAAGAGACGGGGATTCCCAGATCTAAACCTCACTCTCCCTCCTCGAGCAAGCATCCAACAGATTTCCCAGAAAAAACCATTCCAGCATGGCCGGTCGTCGCAGCTCTTCTGCTTGCTCCCCTTGCCCCAAGCCGAGACACTGGGGAGAGTGTTCAGTTTCTCATAGTCGTTTGATAAAGTTACAAACTCAAGGGCTCCTCCCGCCGGCATTCATGGTCCCTGTTCGAGCCGGAGTTGCCACCTATAACGAAGGAGAACAAGCGGAGAGATCCCCCAATCCGTCTCCAGAGGAGCGAATATGCTTAATTCTGCATCTGTTAAGGGGCATCATGTTTCCTATTCATCCATTCCTTTGTGGGCTTATGGAGTTCTACGGCCCCCAGCTGGACAATTTTACCCCAGTCTCCATACTGCATATAGCAGGGTACGTTTCCCTTTGTGAGCTATTTCTAGGCTGTGAGACTCATTTCGGATTGTGGAAGAAGCTGTTCTGCCTTGTCCCCCGCAACCAGGGAGAATCCCTATGTCAAGTGGGCGGGGCCGAAGTATGGCGTATTGCTGAGACCGGATACCTGTCTGGTACTCCCAAGAAGGCTCTAGACAACTGGGCTTCAGAGTGGTTTTATATTGACGACACTCCTCTTCCGGATCCAATCCGGATAGGACTCCCCAAGTTCAGTAACTCTCCGCCCAGGGCGCGTCTAAGCTGGCGCTCCCGAGGCCCCCAAGAAGAGGATTCCAGGGAAGTACATTTCCTGATGAACAGGATAAAGTTACTGGCCAAATCCGGATTGTCGATAGTCGAGGTGATGGCAATATGTATAATGCGGGGAGTGCAACCGCTTCAATATCGGAGTAATCCCATGTGGCACTACAACGGGACAGACAATGCCACCCGCTACGGCCATAAGGGTCCGGACTCCCCCACCGCTCTGGCCGTCATTTATTTTACCGTTTCACTCATTGTGGCGTTCTTTGTTAAAGTTACTTGACTCGATATTTCCAAGCAGGAACTGAGGAGGGACGTGGAAGGAATCACCAGCCCTTCTCCGCAGCCAAAGGACCCTGAAAGGGCCTTGGATCCAGGACTCGAAGAAGACCCAGATGCGGCCGTGGAGCTTGTCGACGGGATATTTTATCGGATGAGCCATGACGGTGCCCCAGTGGCTATTACTGTCGATTATCCCAGACTGTTACCTTCGTCGCGTGTAAGCCATGCCGAAAACTCGATCCTCCGAAGATAACTCTTTCCTAATGTCACACCTTATCCCTGATATGTCGTGCTTTTGCAGAAGCGATGTTCGGAGCGCAGGGCCGAGCCCCTAGGGACCCGTCAGCCACAACCGTCCGGATTGGGTAGGCTCTAGAGGAAGACGATTAGAGCTGACACGCCTCTACAGAGGTAAGAAAACAACCTATCATGCAATTTTGTTGTCATTTGAAGTATAATAGCGCCCTTTGTACATCTTGGCAGGAAGAGGAGTATCCGTACTACATCCGGAGGTCCTGCCAACCACGCCTCCGCTAGTCGGGCTCCAAGACCAACTTTGAGAGAGGAGGCGGACGTAGGGCCGACACCGCATAGTCCTCCGACAGAAGACACAGATATGCTCTCCGCCACCAATTCAGAGGTAGAGAGCTCCATGGATCATCGGCATCGACAGGCCGTGCTTTGCAACAACATCTTTTCCGAAGAGGCGTTTAATGGCTTCAATTCCGGAGACGCATACATCCGAGCTGCTCAAAGCAGACTTGCTCGGGCGACAGTCCAGTATACCAAAGATATACGGGTAAGAAAGCTTGATGAGCATATATATAGTAGTAGCCCCTGAGACTTGAAACGGTTGAAACAACAGTTTTAAGTATCAATTCATGCGCAGGTTCTTGTTGATAAGAATGAGCAATTGTCTCGGGAGCTAGAGGAGTGCAAGACTCAATTGAGGGCCACAGTTGCCAAGCTAGAGGAATCCCAGAAGGCCTCGTGTGGTAATATTTATATGAATTATATGAAAATGCACCCGTTGGCAACCGGCTAGTATGAAAAATTTAACAGAGAGTTCTGTAGACAACCCCGGAGTAAATCCGGAGGGCGGCGGGGAGGACAAGTCGCATCTCTAGAGGCAACTAAAGGCCGGTGAGCGCATCCTGACACAAGTGAAGCATGATAAGAATATGCTCCAAGATGCCAATGTTCGGCTGGATGTTGAATTGAAAGACGTCCGCACACAGCTGGCGGACTCCGTAAAGGAGAACAAAAGGCTTCGTCGCGGCATTTATCATAAGTGCCTAAACGAACTGTAGTATAGTTCGGCGAGGAAGCATATTGAAAAAGTTATGTTTGCAGGAATGCTGACGGGTTCCCCTGAGGAGGAGATGCCCGCTTCTGCAGGTGATTTACTACAGGACCTCTCACAACTGCACGAGCGAGCTCGGCAGGTGATGCAGGGCACTGCGCGATCTTTGTGGCCATCAAGCTCCTTGCCAAAGGGCATGGGGGGCTTGTGGACATGCTTCAGGGAGCACGTCAGCGCTTCCAATTGTGGAAGATATCCGCCTGCCGGCAAGGTGCAAGAGAAGCATGGGCGCTGGTGAAGACGCGCTACACCAAGCTAGACCCGAACCATATGGCCGAAGTTGGACCGGCCGGGCCAGATGGGCAAGAAATTCCCGTGAGTCTGGTATATGACCAGGTGGCGTTAGCCGCAAAGTATTCTCAACAGGATTGTAAGTTAGATAGCCTGTTGGATGGTATAGAGGATGAATATAATCAGTCCAAATGACCGTGTAATTCGATGGACATAAGTAGCCCCTAGCTGGATTTAAAATCATTTATCGTGGCGGACCTTTTCGCTTCAGCCCCCGGATCCTAAAGTCCGGGGTGTGTCCGAATACCCACTCGGTTATATAAAACCGGAGTATGCGTGGAGACCAGGCGTAGGGGTCATAAGTGCTTGAACAGACAAGTACCCAACTAGTTATGTTATATTGCATGGTTAGCAAGAAACATCTTCCAGGGAGAATAGTTTTGTTAAGGGTTCCTTTCCCTGGGTAAGCATGTGTCAAGGCACATGTCCGGATTGTGAACCAAAGTGCAAGATACGAAACTTCTGGGGATTAATGTTATAATAAATGAAGACATCTTTTGTTCACCGACCGAATATTCTCTTAAGGAAACTAGCTTTCGGCTTCACCCAGTCTGAGGTACACATCCGGCTCAATCGACAGTAACAATCGCAGAGGAGCTCCCCTTATGCTCTAACCGAATAAACGGGAACATAGGGCATAAACACAGGAGCCAGGCAACCCAGCTTGGCCACGTCTTAAGTCATATCGATGCATATAATGGTGAAGAAAAGGCACACATGGAAAAAGAAACACATGTGTGATGGGCAAGAAGCCCTTAAAGTAATTTATATTAAGCTTCCGTATAGGAAGCCCCCAGGTAAAGTTTACACACATAGTGCGGCCGAAGTAATCCGGGAATCCATAATGTATGAAATACTTGTATGAAAAAGAAAGAGATCGAGGAAGGAAAAAGGGAGGGAGCATAATTGAAAAAGGAGGGTTAAGGAGACGGACATTGAGTTCGGCGCTAGGCGTAGAATCTCCAGAGTCTGGCCGCGTTCCATGGGTTCGGCTCGAGTCTATTATGGGTTTCATTACGTAAGTGGTACGCTCCTCTGGTGAGAACTTTGTCGATGATGAAGGGGCCTTCCCAATTGGGTTTGAGCTTGTCCTTCTTCTTCTCTAGTAAGCGTAGAACGAGTTCGCCAATACTATAAGTTTTGTCCCGCACTTCTCTGCTTTGGTATCGTCGAGCCTGTTGCTGATAGAATGCGAAGCGGGCCTTAGCAACATCGTGCTCCTCCTCCAGGGCATCAAAATTATCCTGCCGATCTAACTCGGCTTCCTTCTCGTCGTACATGCGTACGCGTGTCGAATCATGTATTATGTCGCATGGTAGTACTGCTTTCGTGCCGTACACCATAAAAAAGGGGGTGTATCCGGTGATGTTATTCGGCGTGGTCTGCAGCCCCTAGAGTACAGAGTCGAGCTCCTCGACCCACTGAGTATCCGACTCTGTCAAGGATCGCACTAATCTAGGTTTGATGCCGCTCATGATAAGACCGTTTGCCCGTTCGACCTGGCCATTTGTTTGAGGATGGTAGACGGAAGCATAGTCGAGCTTAATGCCCATTTTGCCGCACCAAGATTTCACATCATCGGCCGTGAAATTTGAGCCATTGTCGGTGATGATGCTATGGGGACACCGTATCGGTGTACGACCCCGGATATAAAGTTCAAAGATACTCCTTCGTTTGTGAGGCATACTATTCTTGTCAAGCTTATGCAGGAAGATGACGTCGCATGCCTCCACAAACAAGTTTATCAGTGGCAAGTCCACAAGGTTGTCTTCATGAAGGTTCACAGGATTGACCTGTTGCGGGATGTCCTCGATGATGTTCATGGCAAGGTACATCTTGTGTCCATCCCAAATTAGATCGAGGCATGAAAAGGTTGCCCCAGCTAGTGTTTAATAGTAGTTTGGATTGTGTATAATTATCCGAACCTTGCCTGTTATCGACCCCTCTGGGGCTAGTACTCTGTTTGAATCCGTCTATGGGAAGTGCTGCTACTTTTGTGTGCCCGTGAATCATGTGAGAACCATCGTAATTGTTGCTGAAACAGATGTGTCCTCACTAGTTTTTTCATGAATATGGCATTGTAAGACATAAGTTGTCACGGTTTATCATACGAGCAGTGTGTGTTTTGATGAAATAGAGCACTCGTTCGAGAACTATGCGCTGACGTATACATAAGTACTTGTAAACACTGTTGGTGATACCCCACTTGTAAGCAGTTGTGCAAAACACGGCACATTGGCTCTGCTCGCTTCAACACTAGGCTATCGACCAACTAACAATCAACAATCTGCTGTCTGACATATAAGCAACTATGTATCTTGTTACAGTGGTTCATGCAGTTAATTGAGGCCACATTGTAATAAATTCGAAGCATTCACACGCTAGTCCAGTGCTCATGTGTAACACTCACATTAAACCGTCTTCATAAAAAACTTGAAAAGCACAAGTTAAGAAATTTTATACATCTCAATGATTCATAGAACATAACAAACATATACTAGTTCACAGCAAACGACAAAGTTGTGAGAAGGTTTACAAATCAGGAAAAAACAAGCAAGGCTTCTTTGAGCAAAGGGCCTCCCGTCAGGCTTAAATTTCCTGGAGTTCATTCTAGTTTTTTCTTGTTGCCACCATCTAGGGTTAGGTTCTCTCATTCCAGAATAACCAATTATAATTGTGGTCTCAGCTAGAATGCTGAACTGAACCATGCAGTGTACTGACCAGTTGAAATGCTTGTGCATTCCACTAAATTTAAGCACCGTTATTTGCAAAAATAAGTAGACCACAATGCCTCTTGTCTGCGCACCTGTCCAAAAAACCACCTTGCAGCCGTGCGAGCTAGTCCACGGTCCCTAGATGAACTGGTAGAAAGTGCATTCCTGGCTAGGATGAAGTTGGTTTTGCTCATCCCTGCATTGCAATCAGGAAGTAAAACGTACGAATCAGCTCCTTTTAGATTGCGTTGGTCATTCTACCTTAGTTACTACCAATGTAGGAATACCTTGAAGACTGGAGGTTAGACGACGACAACGAGGGATAGCCATCTCATTTTGCGCAGTTGGACTAAAACTGAGGTGTGTGCTTTTTATTGCATGGATAGAAATGGTACGGAGACAGACATCCCGAAACGATATGGAGACAGACATCCCTGTTTGCGCAAATAGAAAATATGGTTATTTAAATAGTGACCGATATTTGCAGTGGCGTATGATTAACAACAGCATCTATTGTGTTATAATTGGCACTAGATTGACAACATGAAGAGTCCTTAAGTAAGTAGCATCACATCACATCAACAATGCCACTAGATTAACATGCAGAACAATAGCATTAGTATTACTATCATCAGAGCAGCACATGGTCAGTAAATGCGCAATCAAATTTGTGCAGTTCCACTGGGATGAAGCAATGTTAGCGGTGTGAGAGTTAAGTGTAACTGCAAAAACACAATTCATGGGAAATAAAGCAAGATGGAAGCACTTCATAAAATGGTGGTGGCATTGCTTCAATTTATCGACGGCACTAGACCATTACTTATAGTGACATTAGGTGGCATTGCTTAATGCTTCATGTGATTTTACATTAACAGTAGCGATATGGGCGTAGGGACAGCAGAGGCATAAAGTGTTGAGGCAGATGTGGCTGCCGAGAGCGACAAACACTCAGGCAGCATGTCTGCATTTGTCCCATTTTTTATCTCCTCGGCGACATTTTCCTATGTGAGCACAGGAAATCTAGACTTGCTCATTCTCATTTGCGTTGTCCCCCAACACCCGTCACTTTCTTTCCTTTTTCAACCAAGAGATAGGTCCACTTCCCCCCACCCTTCGCCATCCACCATGCTTTCTTCGTCTTTTCAACCAAGAGACCGGTTGGGTAGCCAGTATCTACTACTTTCCCCCGTTTCCTCTTAGAACCACGTCCTAGATTCAGGCTACAGCTTTCCCACTTTCTTCCCTTTTTGAACCAACTCTTAGAGTCGACTGTATTAACTAGCTTTACCTCTAATAATAGTAAAAGTCTAGGTGGCTTTGGAATAGCGGACGGAAGTAGAAAAAGATCCACACGAGGGGAGCTGGGGCAGTAGAGCAAGGCAGGTTTCGAAGGAATATATACCCGAGGGTCATCGGCATGTGGCAAAGACGGCGTCGGGAGGCCGCATCTTGGCCACAAAACCGCAGGAAGGAAGAAGGGGTTGGAGGCACTCCCGAGCCAGTGTTCTCTCGGAGAGAACGGCACGGCCGCCGATCGGGATGCGCGGGCAGCCGTTGGTCTCCTCCCTTGCCGCCAACGACTGCATGAACGATGCACCTGCACCCCTGCCCCGGTCGAGGTTGTCCGACCAGATTTGTGACCAGCCATGAGTTGCGAGAGAGTGTGGCCACCTATGTCTTGCCTTGATCTGGAGAGCATGAGAGAGTGAACGAGAGGAACCCTAGTAAAGCAAGCGCTAAGGCTCCTGCTTATATATATATATATAGTGGAGTGATTTTGTTGTACCAGCTTCAAAAAAATGCACTCCTACGTGTACCAGCGAGTGGGTGTGAGAGAACTAGTGCGTGCGTGCACCACTTCTCTTTGTGAGAGTACAATATTCTATGCCCAAAGAACGTTCGCCGCAAGAGTAATAGTATAAGTGTGTGACGTGTTAGCTAAAATAAAATGTGCGCGACGTCTTTTGTTTTTTAGAAGTTCTGAGGGTAGGGTGTGAAGGGCACATATGTGCGTGACGTCTACCTGCAGATAGACGTTGGGTGCAACATGCAAGTCTGCGAGAGGACCCGGGAGAGTCGTGACTCATGAGGGTGCGTGTGCGTGAGAGGGAGGGGGGCACATATCAATGCAATGCATGTGTCCGTAAATAATTATCTGACAAACATTCGCCACAAAACTTTTCCTAATTAACACCGTACGAACTGTTAGATCGGCATCCGACAATGTCAGTTTTTCCATGTCATTTAACATAACAGACACTCCTCCTACACACAAATCTTCCACGTGAGTGTTAGCAACTGCCGTATGCTCCCTCCGTCCCGAAATGCAGTGCATATAGCTTTATTGAAAATTCGAACATCGCAAACTTTTACCGAGTTTTCGTGTACAAAATTGCACATGTAGAATACCCTGTATATATAATTTCATTCATCTTCGAGAGGTAACTATAAAGATGGGGGAGGAGTCTACAAAATAAGACCATCGTGTCACCCGCATCAATTTCAACCATCCTTTGGTGCTGAGGAATATCATAGGAACTCTATATGATATGATTTTTATAGGATTTTTTCCTTTAGAGCCAATTGGTTCATAAGAATAGATTCATATACTCCATATTTCAAAGGAAATAAACATGATATCATTTCTATAGCTTTAGAGCCACTTGGTTCAAATGAATGGATTCCTATACTCCCTTAATTTCAAAGGAAAATAAATGTTAGTGTATATTCAATAGAAAAGTTCCTATGATCTGAACCAAATTACATATCTTTTCTAATCCCTCCTCATAGGAATTGAGATACATGTCATCTCTAGATTCAATAGAAAAGTTCTTATGATGTGAACCAAATGACATCTCTTTTCCAATCCCTACTCATAGGAATTGAGATGCTCCATGTCATCTCTTTCCCTACAACTTCCATGTATACATCTTCTATTCCTAAATAGATAGTACAACCCACTAGTAGTTTGTTTCCAAAACATGCAACTATGGCACAAGAACTATATAGTGTGCCAATAACTTTGAAAGATGGTCGCTGGATGAAGCTAATCCGACAGTGCAGAGATAGCGAATCCGAGCACTACTGGCCGTTGGATATCATCAACATTCCACCAGATCTTCCACATGTACAATTTAGAAGACTCCACGGTTGAACTTAAGCATAATGCAGAAACCTCAAAACACAAGCATTTCTCCTTTGTTCTAGAATCTTCTGTATCATAATTGTTTTTTTTCTAAATGAATTGCCATTATTTGTTTTTTACTTTATGCTTTACAATGCACAACCCCACGAAGCTTAACATTTTTATAAAACTAATTGATTTTGAATGAGATGAACTATAAGAACTAAACGAACATCTACATCATGCATATATATGACTCAAAGCTTTACATGCTATAGTGTGTATTTATTCATAATTTGGTTTCATAATCTCATGCATTCAATGCATCATTGACTTTCGGTCGAACCTACGTCCACAATTTTTTGTACGTACTATATCTCTAGTGGTCCCCGAACCCAAAATGCTGCTTCGTTCCTGTAAAACCAATCGGCCCACACATGCGTCGAATCGAACCCGTTTACTATGACGTGGCCCCGCACGCCGTAGTACTCCTACAAACCCTACCTCCGCACTCATCATCGGTTTTCTTCAAGAGGATGAGGGAGGAGCTGATTTGTAGTGGAGGCGCTTTAAAAAAAAGGATATGTAATGGAGACCCCTACCCTAGGGTGCCCTAGGTAGCTGCCGCACACATCATTGTTTTCTCTTTTCTTTATGCTCTTGCGCCCTAGAGTGAAATGATGGTTGCTTCGTCCGTCCAGCTTAATGCGGGAAAGGTGGGGCTTTGTGATTTGACCCCTCGTCACTCATTTTCTACTACTGCGGTGCTACGACCGGGGTGCCTCCAGTTCCAACCACTGCGCCGAACTGTAATTTGGTGCATCGCACGTGGAACAAGATGGTGGATGAGCCACATGTCGGCCAAAGGGGTCCTGTTAAATGTGTCGCCTTTTCGTGTGCGGACTGACCCTGCTTGAGTTGCTACGCCAACACGACAGGAGCAGCCTACCACTTGGTTTTGCTCCTTGGTGAATCCCGACTATATTGATCTAAAAAGATACGTGCTGAACTACACTCTCCATCTCGGTTTTTTAATTTTTAGGAGTCTCGGTTTATAGGGCATGCACGTAGTTCTAGGTCATCCATTTGACTAACTAAATATGAGTTACTATGTTACAAAAAGCACTACTATATCATTGGATTCTTAAGCGGATGTAGTTGTATTTAAAAGTCGAGGGCGGGGCTTTTCCTGCGCAGTATGCAGGGCAGTTTCGCCTAGTCGGTTCAACAGAGACGCGAGAAGACGAGGGAGTAGGGTGCTGCAAACATAGGGCTGTGTGATTTGACAGCGAGTTACTGCTGGACAGGTGGGGCCCCGTGATTTGACTTGCCATTATCATTTTAACTGCGGCGCTACGACCGGCGTGACTCTCCTGATTCCTGACCACCTCCATACATGTGCCTCTCCCAATGCTCCACCATGTAGTAGAGGCTGGCTCTTGCATGAGAGCCCACTTCTCCACTTTTTCCTTGCCTCTCTTTCCTCCACATAAGCAAAAATGCCATGTAAAGCGCACTATTGTACTTACTTTTACTTGCTCCTACAGGTGCTAAGCTTGCCACATAGGCATAAAGTCTGATGTGGCAAGTTAATCAAGAAGAGAGAGACTAGTTTGGTGACCCAAGGAAGATACGGTACTAAGCGCGTGTACCTAGGTGAAAAGACAATTTTGAGTCTATAGCCAATTAAATGAAGCATACTTAGCAACACCATTTCATTGGAAGAGGTCACTCCTTGGCAAATGCAATAAATACTAGTACTCCCTGTGTCCCATAATATAAGAACGTTTTTGGCACTACACTAGTGTCAAAAACGTTCTTATATTATGGGACGGAGGGAGTACAAAGAGAGAGATAGAGAGGAGTAAAAAAGATAAATACACTTATAGCCAACCTTATAGCTAACCTTGTTGTAGTATGAGTGACTAAGTGATGACTATGTATGACATGCCAACATCAGATAGCCTAACGCACCATGTTAAATCTCCAAGGGCGTGACCACGCGAGCGACGCGACAGTCGTGGTAGGCGCGACCATGATACGGGCTGCTGGCAGCCCTTGGATCTGAGATCAAACGGTCGCATGCTAAGTTGCTGAAAATTTGCAGAATAACCCTCCAGGATAAGATATTCACCCATAGGTCTAGAATCACGCCATGCAACCGTTCGATCTCAGATCCAAGGGCTCTCGGAAGCCCGTATCATGGGAGAATGGAAAGCCACTACCCTGCCGTTCGCAACATGGCAGTTCGCTCCTACTCGTCCCCGCACGTCCTTCAATACTATGGCGGTTCGCTCCTAGGCGTCCCGTCCATTCACATTATGACAGTTCCACTAATCCTGACCCTCCTCCCAAATCCTTGGTGTCCCAAATCTCCACGATCGGCGGTGAGTACAAGGTTAGAACCATCACCGGCGATGAGTTTGACGTCATCTACACCCGTTCTTCCGCGACGGTGAAAGGACGCCTTTCTCGCTTCAGATGCATGTTCGAAGACTCAGATGATTAGTGGGTCCCTGGGCTAGATGTTGAGTACACCACAGTCCTGGGACGAGAGAAGGATCTAAAGGATGAAGAGAGGAAGAAGCCCACCGTGATCCAGGTTTGCGTGCATGAGTTATGCTTGGTCTACCACATATGCCATGTCGACGTTGAATGCCTGGATTTTAAGAACTTCCTCGAGAGCAACCTAGTCAAATTCGTTATTGTAGACTTTGGTAACGACAAAGAAGTCCTGCGTCGGATAGGCCTCGTTGTAGGCAACCCCTTCGACCTCCAAAAGAATAGGCTGCCGCCCTCCGGTGGTCAGCCTTTAATGCTAACCCCGGCAGGAGCCATGGTTCATCCTTCGTACGGTAAACTGGAGAAACCTCATTACACATTTCATCATCATGCATGGCAGCGGAATGTACTAGATATAGACCACATCCACTATGTTGCAATGGATGGCTACCTTTGTTTCAATATCTACAAGGGTTGGATGAAGAGCAAGAGCCAAGTGTGCGGTTCAAGCAAAGAAGTATCTGTAGCGACCCGACCTCAGACGGTCAAGTCTCTGTGCATCAGTGTCATCCCTGGATCAGTAATGCTGACACGCACAGTACTCGTAGGATTTATAACAGAGTAGCAATCACACACTTATTACATCGAAAGTCTCCAAAAGAGAACTTATTACAATAATATGGCTTAAGGACATCTAATGCAAAAACAGCGGAAGGCTTGGAAGATAAAGTGAGTCCATCAACTCCAACGGCATAGCTGAGCTGCACGACAATGACCTAACGAACCTTACTCATCGTCTAAAAAGTCTGCAACATAATACGTTGTAGCCCGAGAACGGGCCAGCACATGGAATATGCTGGCAATATAACACAGTAGAATGAAAATAGAACAATGCTAATACTACATGCATATTTGGCTGGTGGAAATCTCTATGGTTATAGTTTTGCATAAAGCCAATTTTTCCCTACTACAAAGGAATAAATTTGATTTAACTATCATGGTAGTTGAACAACATTGAGAAGGTAACCCCAACTCAATCCCAATTAAAGTGATTAACAACCCAACAATATTAATTAAGAGTGATGAGATACGTAAGAAGCTTCAATTACTAGATACTCAGAATTTGTCCATAACCGGGACACGGCTAACCATGATTAGATTGTACACTCTGCAGAGGTTTGCGCACTTTTCCCCACAAGACTCGATCGGCTCTGTTGATTTCTCACACTGCATGGTGTTTGAGAAATGGATGACCGAGACACAGTCTTTCAGAAACATTAACTCTCTACTCCGGGTAGACCATACCAAACCTACAAAACCCACTACCTGCTGATCTACCTGTTCAAGGGCTTCACGTAACTTACTCAACTATGCTAGAGCCCATAAGAGCTTGTGGCTGCACACGGAAGTTTCAAGCATGAATCATCTCAGTTCCCTTTGAGCCTGGGTGGCAGTCCATAGGAAAAATCACACGGTAACACCGGGATTTCCAAAAAAATAAACAGGCAATCACTGGTATCCCCTGGTGCCTCAATCCACCAGATGTGTATTAAAGTTGCCACCTTAGATTAAACCATTAATTAACAATCTCACATCTGTCATGGAAAACACTCAAACCCAAACCACGTCTACGAGCATAGCATAGCAATATAAGCATAACGTATAAGTAACTCCCAAGGGTTTGATAATAAACAGGGCAATAGGTTCTACCTCATCAACTACTTCCCAACCCACATGTTATCAACTCCTAACCATGCAATGTTTGAGGGTTGAAACTAATGCATAAAAACTGGGTATGAAAAGAGTATGATCAATGTGTTACTTACCTTGCTGACGATCCGTGAATCCTAGAGACTCGTAGTAACATGCTTCGCTCTCCGGGAACTCTATCGCAAACAAACAATAACACACATAAGAAACAAGAAAAGATGCACCAGTAAAACTCCAAATAAAAGAGTTTGACCGGAGAGTTCAACTTAAGAACTCCGGCTCACAAAAAAGAATCAAATCAAACAGAGTAACGAAACTCAAACGGCGAAAGAAATAAGATCCGTTTACTAATCTGAACTAGGGGCAAATTTTACAGTACCAAAACTTAGTTTAAGTTGACTAAGCCGAAAGAGGGTTTCGAGACGAAACTCAAGGCTTTTGAATCACCTGATTCCGACTAACGAGCGAAGAGATAAATAGGTTCGAACATCGGATCACAAATCGCGATCAAAATAATCGCGGAATAAATCCAATGAAAAGAAAAATGATGAACGGCTAAACGAACGAACGTTCGTTAGTAGAGACTAAAGGACGAACACGCTCGTTAAAACAAATGAACGAGCGAGCGCTCGCTAAATAAATAAACCGAAGAATAAAACCGATCTATAAAAAAAACGAACTAGGGTTTTTCTCAAAAAAACCGAAGGGGTTTTTCTCAAAAAAAAACGGCGGCGGGGCGGCTACCTCCGGCGAGGTCGTCCGGCAGGGCGGGTGGCTCCGGCGGGGCTCGGCGAGGGGCGGCAGGGCTCGGCGAGGGGCGGGGTGGCGCGGAGGGCGGCGGCGGCAGCGCGGGCGGCGGCGGCGCGGCTCGGGCTCGGCTCGGTGGCGGCGGTGGTGGCGGGTGGTGGCGGGTGGTGGTGAGGGCGGCGGGGCGGCAGTATTTAAGGAGGGGGGGGCTGCTCCGGCTTGGGGAAGGGTCGACAGGGGAGGAGTCTGGCTCGGGCTCCCCTCGGCGTCCGTGTGGCACATGGCGGCGCGCGCGGGGAAGGCGGCGGCGGCGCGGGCCGGCCTCGCTGGGCCTTGGGCCTAGTCGGGCGCGGGCGCAAGTTTTGTTTTTTTTAAATAAATTTCGCCGGAACTTAGAAAAATCCTAAAAAAATAAATAAAAATCTTAAAATACCAAAATAAATTTTCACCATCTAAATGAAATATTTAGGACGAGGTGAACATGTTCTTGGCCCTAAATGCAATTTTGGAAAACATGCAAATTTTTCTAATGCAAATAAAATCCGAATAAAATCAGCTAAGATCAAAATAAATGACTTTAACATTTTTCATCCAATATTACAATTATTTTGGAGAAGTCATATTATCTCCTCTCATTTATTTTTGGTACGAAATATTTTTCGGAGAAAGAATAATTAAAATCAAAAATCCTTGTTTCATTATTTGGTACGAAAATCCAAATATGAGATCGAAGAATTCCCAACTCTCTCCGAGGGTCCTTGAGTTGCTTAGGATTTCGAGGATTGCAAAACGGAAAAGAAATAGAATATGATATGCATGAATGACCTAGGTATAACATTCCAAATTAAGAATTTGAGATGTTACAAACCTACCCCCCTTAAGATGAATCTCGCCCTCGAGATTCGGGTTGGTCAGAAAATAGGTGCGGGTGGTCCTTGCGAAGATCATCCTCTCTTTCCTAGGTGGCTTCATCCTCCGTATGGTGGCTCCACTGAACTTTGCAGAACTTGATGACCTTACCGCGAGTTACTCGGCTGGCAAACTCAAGAATCTTCACTGGCTTCTCCTCATAGGTCAAATCATTGTCTAGCTGAATTGTGTCCAATGGTACGGTATCTCTTAATGGTATATCAGCCATCTCTGCATGGCATTTCTTCAGCTGTGAGACGTGGAAGACGTCGTGAACTCTGGATAGTCCTTCGGGTAATTCCAACTTGTAGGCAACTTCTCCCATCCGTTCCAAAACGCGATACGGTCCTATAAATCTCGGGGCTAATTTACCCTTAACTCCAAAACGTTTCACACCTCGCAAGGGTGATACTCGCATATATGCTCTGGCTCCAATTTCATAAGTTACCTCCTTGCGTTTCGAGTCTGCGTAGCTTTTCTGCCTTGACTGAGCTACCTTCAGTCTGTCGCGAATCAATTTAACTTTCTCCTCAGACTCCTTGATCAAGTCTGGTCCGAACAACTGCCGGTCTCCAACCTTATCCCACATTAATGGGGTTCTGCATCTGCGTCCATACAAAGCTTCGAACGGTGCCATCTTCAAACTGGCTTGGTAGCTGTTGTTGTATGAAAATTCTGCGTAAGGCAAATTGTCATCCCAACTAGATCCATAATCTAGTGCGCACGCTGTTAAGATATCTTCTAGTATCTGGTTAACTCTCTCAGTCTGACATCAGTCTATGGGTGGAAAGCTGTACTGAACTCCAATCTAGTACCCAAGGTCTGGTGTAACTGATGCCAAAACTTTGAAGTGAACTGAGTACCTCTATCTAATACGATGCTCCTCGGAACTCCATGCAAACATACAATTCGGGTCATATATATCTTGGCCAACTTGGCACTTGTATAGGTAGTTTTCATCGGAATAAAGTGGGCCACTTTAGTCAAACGATCCACTACTACCCATATTGAGTCATAACCTGCTTTGGTCCTGGGTAGTCCGGTGATAAAGTCCATACCAAGTTCATCCCACTTCCATTCGGGTATCGGCATTGGCTGTAACAGCCCGGCGGGTTTCTGATGCTCTGCCTTCACTCTCTGACATACATCACACACGGCTACATACTCGGCAATGTCCTTCTTCATACTAGTCCACCAGAAACGTTCCTTCAAATCCAAGTACATCTTGGTGTTTCCGGGGTGTATCGAGTATGGTGAGTCATGGGCCTCCTGAAGTATTAACTTCCTGCTCTTAGTGTTATTGGGTACATAAACCCGGTCCTCAAACCACAAGGTATCATGCTCACCTTCGCGAAAACCTTTGGCCTTTCCTTCGCTCATCTTCTCCTTTATTTCAGCAATCTCTGGGTCTTCCTTTTGAGCTTCTCGAATTTTGTTCAACAAGGTCGACTGAACCTCCAATGTTGCCACAAAACCTCTTGGAACTATTTCCAGTCGAAGTTCCATGATATCCTCAGCTAACTCCTTTGGCAAACCCTTGCTCTCGAGCATATTGGCATAACTCTTCCGGCTCAAGGCGTCGGCTACAACATTGGCCTTTCCCGGGTGATAGTGTAGCTTCATGTCATAATCCTTTATAAGTTCCAACCATCTCCTTTGTCTAAGGTTCAGCTCCTTTTGCGTGAAAATGTACTTCAAACTTTTATGATGCGTGTACACATCACAACGATTTCCAATAAGGTAATGTCTCCATGTCTTCAATGCATGCACTACGGATGCTAATTCCAAATCAGGCGTGGCATAGTTCAACTCATGAGGCTTCAGTTGTCGTGAGGCATACAAAACAACCTTACCATCCTGCATAAGCACACATCCCAGTCCCAAACGAGAGGCATCGCAATACACTTGAAACTCCTTATGAATATCTAGCAAGGTTAACACTGGGGCTGTAGTCAAGCATTTCTTCAACTCCTAGAAACTTGCCTCGCAATCCTCTGTCCATATAAACTTATTATCCTTCTTCAATATTTCAGTCATTGGTTTTGCCAGCTTGGAAATTTTTTCAATGAATCTCTGATAATATCCCGCAAGTCCAAGGAAACTGCGGATCTCGCCAACTGAAGTGGGTGCCAACCATTCAGTGACTGGCTGAACCTTGCTGGGGTCCACTGCTATACCTTCTCCTGATATAACATGCCCAAGAAATCCAACCTCCTTCAACCAAAATTCACACTTACTGAATTTGGCGTATAACTGGTGTTCTTTGAGTTTCTCGAGAACTAACCGCAAATGCTTCTTGTGTTCCTCTTCATTTCTCGAGTATACCATGATATCATCGATAAACACTACTACAAACTTGTCCAAATACTCCATGAACACTTTTTTCATCATACTCATAAAATAAGCAGGGGCGTTTGTCAGTCCAAACGACATGACTGTATACTCGTATAATCCATACCGCGTAGTGAATGTTGTCTTGGGTATATCCTTCTCTCGGATCTTTAACTGATGGTATCCTGATCGCAGATCAATCTTCGAAAACACCTTCGCTCCTTACAGCTGATCGAACAAGTCATTATTCATTGGTAGTGGATATTTGTTCTTTATCGTTACTTCATTCAGAGCTCGGTAATCAACAACCATCCTCAGGGATTTATCCTTCTTCTCCACCAAAAGTACTGGGGCTCCCCAAGGTGACGAACTTCTACGAATGTAACCCTTCTCCAAAAACTCTTTGATCTGCTTCTTAATTTCCTCCAGGTCATTTGCTGGCATCCGATAGGGTCTGTTGGATAGTGGTCCTGTAACTGGCAATAGCTTTATCAAAAACTCGATGTCTCGATCCGGTGGCATTCCTGGTAACTCCTCGGGGAAAACATCCAGAAAATCCTTTACTATAGGTACTTCCTCATGTACAACTCCCATGAGGGCGTTTACTTGGCTCCTCCTAGGCACATGCCTAGATACATACTTAATCCTTTTTCCCTCCGGGGTGGTAAGATAAATTGACTTGCTAGCACAGTCAATACTTCCTTCATACTTTGACATCCAGTCCATATCTAATATCACGTCCAATCCTTGTGACTCCAAGATGATTAGGTCGGACGGAAAAACATGTGTTCCAATGGTCAAAGGTATCTGGTTGCACCACCGGCTAGCCATATATTCAGCTCCAGGCGAGCTTACTAAAAGAGGGGTCCTTAGAGTTTGGGTTGGTAATTTAAACTTTTCCACAAATCCCCTTGATATGTATGAAAGCGATGCACCAATATCGAAAAGGACAATTGCGGTAAATGACTGAACCAAAAACTTACCTATTACCGCGTCCGGCTGCTCTTCAACTTCCTCCATGTTAACGTGGTTCACTTGTCCTTTGTTGAACGGATTAGGCTTCTTTCCGGCACTCCTGTTTCCATTTCCATTCCTTTCATCAGGGCAATCATTCGCATAATGCCCAGTCTTTCCGCACTTATAGCAAGTAACCTGACTCAGGTCTCTCTTGGAGGGTGTGGCTGGATTGGAGCGATTCTGATTGTTGTTAGCTCCGTTCCCATTCCCATTCTTACCACTGTTGTGATTATGCGATCCTCCTCCAGTGTGGTTGTGACCTCCATGATTATGAACAAGCCCTCCCGTATTCGGGGTTAAGCGAGGCTTATGCTGAGCTCTTGAGTTATACTTCCCCTGACCATGCTTCCTCTTACGGCTCTCAATCTGCTGCTGCTTCCCTTCAATCATAAGGGCCTTATCTACCAACTCCTGGTAGTTGTTGAAAGTTTCCACCATCAACTGCATACTCATCTCATCATTCAACCCTTCCATAAACTTCTCCTGCTTCGCGGCATCTGTGGCCACATCATCAGGAGCATAGCGCGATAGTTTGCTAAAATAATCCACGTACTGACCTACAGTACGGTTCCCCTGACGTAAATTGCGGAACTCCCGTTTCTTCATCTGCATAGCTCCAGTGGAGACATGGGCAGTACGAAAAGCCTGCTGAAACTGTGCCCATGTGACCGTGTCAATAGGATAAGTGGCTGTGAAATTCTCCCACCATGCTGCTGCTGGTCCATCCAATTGGTGTGCGGCAAAACGCACCTTCTCCGCATCTGTGCATCCAACGGTGGTCAACTCCCTTCCGATACGGCGTAGCCAATCATCAGCTACTATTGGCTCGGTGCTACTGGAAAACACCGTCGGTTGTAACCTTAGGAAGCGGGCTAGGTTGTATGCTGGTGGAGGGTTGTTGTTGTTATTGTTGTTGCCCTGGTTCTGAACTAGCAATTGCATCAAGGTATTCTGCTGCTGGATCAACTGGGTGAGCTCCGGCGGGAAAGCAAAACCGGTGTCACGTCTCGGAGGCATCTGAGGGGTTTAGAGGGAAGAGATTAGAATAGAAGAAAGGTCTAGTGAGAAAGCACTACCCATATGCACATGAGACAATAAATCATAACACTCAATCAATCAAGCAAGGGCTTACAACAATCTAGAACTAGCGCAAAAGTGATCTATTACATGGGGAAAGATACAACTAGTATATGGTGGTCATCTAAAAATTTTGATCGGTGGAAGATTCCATAATGTCGGCTCCAACTTCATCTTCATAATCATCATAACTAGGACTAGAATCAATGTCGTCGATGATGATGTAGTTGTCCGGACAAGTGGGGTCGTCATCTTTGTCTTCTGGTGCTGGTCCTCCCATGAATACTCCGATCTTCTTAACCAAGTCGTCGTTCTTCTCCAGTAGTGTCTTGATTTCCTCCTCATATCCATCGCGGGTGAACTTGAGTTCTTCCTCCAGCTTGATGATCCTAGTCTTTGCCTTCTTCAACTCCATCATGTCTGCGCACATCTGGTTCTCCTGTCGTCGAATGTGCTGGTTTTGCTCCTGGATAAAAGCTGCAATGGATCTATCCTTCTTGGTGCTGATCATCTCCCATTGCTCATCTTGGCGCCCACATATTTGATAAATGGTTTCCTTGAGTTCCTTATTGTAGACTTCTCCAATGCGTCCCATGGTAATATGAGCTGCCATGCTCTTGCCTAGGCTCCAGGTTGGTGCATCGAAAGGAAATTCTATGGGTTTAGAAGTTGGCGAAAACGTCCTTCCTTATACTTGTACTTGAATCATCCAGTGCTCCTCTTCTGGTAGGGTGGCATTGTACGTCCCGGTGAAACTGGGTATCCCAATGCTCAAGTATCTAGTGACTTCCTTCAAGTGGCGTCCAAAAGGTGTATCCTCGTCTGGTTGCGCAAACTTGTTCTTCATCTCCGGCATCCTAAAGAGTGGAAAAAGAGAAGAGAAATCAGAAATGAGTAGAGAAGAGTGACCTATGGTTTGTCTTAGTGGTCGTGTCCTACACTCAGCGTGTGCTCTGATACCATCTTATAGCAACCCGACCTCAGACGGTCAAGTCTCTGTGCATCAGTGTCATCCCTCGATCAGTAATGCTCACACGCACAGTACTCGAAGGATTTATAAAAGAGTAGCAATCACACACTTATTACATCGAAAGTCTCCAAAAGAGAACTTATTACAATAATATGGCTTAAGTCCATCTAATGCGAAAACAACGGAAGGCTTGGAAGATAAAGTGAGTCCATCAACTCCAACGGCATAGCTGAGCTGCACGGCAACGACCTAACGAACCTTACTCCTCGTCTGAAAAGTCTGCAACATAATACGTTTTAGCCCGAGAACGGGTCAGCACATGGAATATGCTGGCAATATAACACAGTAGAAAGAAAATAGAACAATGCTAATACGACATGCATATTTGGCTGGTGGAAAGCTCTATGGTTATAGTTTTGCATAAAGCCAAATTTTCCCTACTACAAAGGAATAAATTTGATTTAACTATCATGGTAGTTGAACAACATTGAGAAGGTAACCCCAACTCAATCCCAATTAAAGTGATTAACAACCCAACAATATTAATTAAGAGTGATGAGATACATAAGAAGCTTCAAGTACTAGATACTCAGAATTTGTCCATAACCGGGGACACGGCTAACCATGATTAGATTGTACACTCTGCAGAGGTTTGCGCACTTTTCCCCACAAGACTCAATCGCCTCCGTTGATTTCTCGCACTGCATGGTGTTTGAGAAACGGATGACCGAGACACAGTCTTTCATAAACATTAACTCTCTACTCCGGGTAGACCATACCAAACCTACAAAACCCACTACCTGCTGATCTACCTGTTCAAGAGCTTCACGTAACTTACTCAACTATGATAGAGCCTATAATAGCTTGTGGCTGCATACGGAAGTTTCTAGCATGAATGATCTCAGTTCCCATTGAGCCTGGGTGGCGGTCCATAGGAAAAATCACACGATAACCCCGGGATTTCCAAAAAAATAAACAGGCAATCACTGGTATCCCCAGGTGCCTCAATCCACCCAGATGTGTATTAAAGTTGCCATCTTAGATTAAACCATTAATTAACAATCTCACATCTGTCATGGAAAACACTCAAACCCAAACCACGTCTACAAGCATAGCATAGCAATATAAGCATAACGTAGAAGTAACTCCCAAGGGTTTGATAATAAACAGGGCAATAGGTTCTACCTCATCAACTACTTCCCAACCCACATGTTATCAACTCCTAACCATGAAATGTTTGAGGGTTGAAACTAATGCATAAAAACTGTGTATGAAAAGAGTATGATCAATGTGTTACTTGCCTTGCTCACGATCCGTGAATCCTAGAGACTCGTAGTAACACGCTTCGCACTCCGGGAATTCTATCGCAAACAAAAAATAACACACATAAGCAACAAGCAAAGATGCACCAGTAAAACTCCAAATAAAAGAGTTTGACCGGAGAGTTCAACTTAAGAACTCCGGTTCACAAAAAAGAATCAAATCAAACGGAGTAACGAAACTCAAACGGCGAAAGAAATAAGTTCCGTTTACTAATCTGAACTAGGGGCAAATTTTACAGTACCAAAACTTAGTTTAAGTTGATTAACCAGAAAGAGGGTTTTGAGACGAAACTCCAGGCTTTTGAACCACCTGATTCCGACTAACGAGCGAAGAGATAAACAGGTTCGAACATCGGATCAGAAATCGCGATCAAAATAATCGCAGAATAAATCCGATGAAAAGAAAAATAACGAACGGCTAAACGAACGAACGTTCGTTAGCAGAGACTAAACGACGAACACGCTCGTTAAAACGAACGAACGAGCCAACGCTCGCTAAATAAATAAACCGAAGAATAAAACCGATCTATAAAAAAACGAACTAGGGTTTTTCTCAAAAAAAACCGAAGGGGTTTTTCTCAAAAAAAAACCGGCGGCGGGGCGGCTACCTCCGTTGAGGTCGTCCGGCAGGGCGGGCGTCTCCGGCGGGGCTCGGTGAGGGGCGGCGGGGCTCGGCGAGGGGTGGGGTGGCGCGGAGGGCGGCGGCGGCGGCTCGGGTAGCGCGGGCGGCGGCGGCACGGCTCGGGCTCGGCTCGGCGGCGGTGGTGGTGGCGGGTGGTGGTGAGGGCAGCGGGGTGGCGGTATTTAAGGAGGGGGGCTGCTCCGGCTTGTGGAAGGGGGCGACCGGGGAGGAGTCCGGCTCGGGCTCCCCTCGGCGTCCGTGCGGCGCACGGCGGCGCGGGCGCAAGTTTTTTTTTTAAAATAAATTCCGCCGGAACTTAGAAATATCCTAAATAAATAAATAAAAATCTAAAAATACCAAAATAAATTTTCACCGTCTAAATGAAATATTTAGGACGAGGTGAACATTTTCTTGGCCCTAAATGCAATTTTGGAAAACATGCAAAATTTTCTAATTCAAATAAAATCCGAATAAAATCAGCTAAGATCAAAATAAATGACTTTAACATTTTTCCTCCAATATTTCAATTATTTTGGAGAAGTCATATTATCTCCTCTCATTTATTTTTGGTATGAAATATTTTTCGGAGAAAGAATAATTAAAATCAAAAATCCTCGTTTCATTATTTGGTACGAAAATCCAAATATGAGACCGAAGAATCCCCAACTCTCTCCGAGGGTCCTTGAGTTGCTTAGGATTTCGTGGATTGCAAAATGGAAAAGAAATAGAATATGATATGCATGAATGACCTAGGTATAACATTCCAAATTAAGAATTTGGGATGTTACAGTATCGGCCAAGAGGAAGAGGGACAACGACGAAGTCGAGGACGTGGACGACGACTCCTTTGAGTGAGTAAGGTGTCAGTATCGTTGCTCATGGTGGTTCTAATGCAGTGTCTATCGGATTAGTTGCATAGTTTAATTTCAGGTGTGCTTAGTTGAATTTGAGGGGTGTGTTGTGCTGAGCCCCAGCAGAACTATGTTATGTTTCTTCTCATTACTTTAACTCCTCAGTATGATACATACTACTAGTATTTCTTTAATAGAATCTAGCACCCCAATTAAGCGACGAGAGCTTTCTATATGTACCACCATTGTTATGTTTCTTCTCATTACTTTAACTCCTCAGTATGTTTAACTCCTCAGTATGATACATACTACTAGTATTTTTTAATAGTACTATATGCATAATTTGGCGACGAGAGCTTTCTATATGTACCACCATTTTTTTAATTTCAATTTTTGCTCCACGGCGCAATCCATCAATAGTACAACTGTACAAAAGTATACATTTTTTAAAAGGCTGGAGTACTGTTCATCAAATATATAGCCAGTTACATTCTCAACCTAGAACAACGTGCATGCCATGTAGTAAACCGATACGGAGGAAGTATAGTAAAAATGAGGTGATTTTACCGAGCGATCAGCGGGGGAGCATGGCCTGTCATGCGGTCCCACGTGTCATGATGTACCAAGGCGATGCACGTGTCCCTCTTGATGCAGAAGCAATACTACGTGGTTTGAGATGATGGCGAACCGAAGTGTGAAATAATGGTTGCTTCGTCCGTCTAGGAAGGTGCGACATTGTGATTTGACGTCTCATTGTTAATTACTACTACTGGGCCGGTACAAGTGGGGTGCGCCCCCCTGCTGTTCTGCACTGTTATTTGGTGCTTGACATGTTGACCCGGTTGCTATATGTCCCACATTCCAGCGATAGGAAGTACAAAATTCATGAATGGGAGCGTCGATGGAGGAGTATACTACAGAATTCATGAATGGGAGCGACTTAGTTTTGGACAAATCTATTTTTACGGAGTACGTACCCACTAGGGTTTATAGGGCTCATCTAAAAACATCCGTTTTTCCGTTTGATAAGTCTCAATTCTACTATACTAGTACTAGTACAATTACATGTTGGATTTCGAGGTGCGTTAGATCACCCGACGCAAGCAGTGTCAAGAGGAAACTAAGCAATGCATGTACAAGTTCATGGAAATTTAGTGGGAGTAGTAGTACAATTTTCTCCGCGCGCTACGAGCCAAAGTGTGCGTGGGCGAGGGAGCGGGCTTAAGGCGTATAGTAGTAGGAGTACTACTACTACTACTCGTAAGCAAGCTTCACCTCATCCTGCGAGCCACCGCGCCCGTGGTCGGGGGAGGCAGCATACTAAGCAAGCTTCTCCTTGTTCTGCGGGTTGACGGGACACATCAAAAGTACTCCAGTGTATAGAGCCTTGCCTCTAAGGTAGGCCCCACATGGTTTGCCTATTTTTTAACATAACACGTCAAGTCGCAATTTGTTTGTTCACCTGTGGTAGACGGTCCTCCCTCCACCAAGTGGACCACCAGTACACGTGCCAAATTACCACGTGGGCTGCCTTTTTCGTACAGAAATGAGCTCCACCGTGTACCGCACGGGTGTGGTTGGGAAAGAGACGGGAGTACGTGCACCGTGTGTGCTACTCTTCTCTTCGTGCATGTCCCCCACCTACATAGTGTGTGTGAGAGAGATACAAACCTAGACATAATGCGCCGTCCATCCCCATGCCTCTGCCCAGTCCGACCACCAGTCACCACCACGCCCCACTCCTCCTCACCTTATCTCTCATCTTTCTCCCTCCATTTTTATATACAAGTGTCCACTATCAAAATTACAATTTGCAGATATACAAGGCCACTAACACTAATCGATGCAATATTAATGGTGTTTGCCTCATGGTACTAGCAAAGGAGGACATTAATTATCCCTTGCATGCATGCGGGAGTTTGTAAAAAAATGCATCTTCATGTTCCGTGCAATGCACGGCATCTTGCTAGTCCATGAAAACAACACATGGCAAAATTCCACGGTGAACGAGGGATTTGAATCTGTTGGGAGGGGCTGTTTGGATCTTGCCCGGGGTAGCCAAAATATTGGCGACCGTTTTGTCCACCGGTGCCTTTGCCACGATGAACGAGGAATGGCTCGGGTGCTCATGCTGTCATGCATCCTCCAGGGCGCACGTTGGAGATGAGCTCACGCGAGCTATGTTTTTTTGTCCCACAACGCCGCCCGAGCCGCCCGCAGACCGACCCGCGACCCGCAAATTATGCCATCCAACCGGTCGAAATTCATGCAAACACGTAGACAAACTGATATTTCATATTAACAATGACGGAAATCATATAAAATACCGGATTTTCATACAAACATGATGGATTTCATTACATTCAAATGAACTATGCAGTGCTAGTTCTGGACAACACATGTATATAATACCTGGCCTAAATGGTCGCCCGCCGATCGATTTGTGTTCCTCATGTCCAGCAGCACGATCACCGGACTGCCGGGAGCCCTGGAGGTATATGCTTCAGCGCAAAGGATGGCTCGCTTCCCCACTGCCCAGCTGATATCATTGGCTGGTGCCGAAGATGATGGTGGCCGGCACCGGTTCGAGTTCATCACCGGCCACTACTTCGCCATGGCCGGCACCGGCTTGAGTTCATCCTAACATTCCCCTCTTCCGTGGATCCCATGCGGGTCGATGAAGGTGCTTGCAACAAAAGGATCCGGCAAGACACCTATTGTGTACGTCGGTGTCGCCTCCACGGTGGCCTTCATGGGACCCAAGCGGCAGCGGCCTCCCGTGTTCTACTTCTCCTCGATAATGGCGGCGGACGCGGAGGCGCTGGACACTGACTGGTCACTCTCTGCACACCCGGCTTCTGTCGCTGCTTGCATGGCGCGGCCACCGGCATGGGAGTCTCGGCCATAGAAATGAGAGACGCGGTACGAGGCGGTGGGGCGGCACGCGGTACGACACCCGTGCGCTGCTCGTCGTCGAGCTGGCCTGGAGCGGCGAGCTGCTGAAGCGCGCGCCGACTTGGGGCGGCAACTGGCTCCGTCAGGCGAGGGGAGGGAGGTGGATCAGCGAGCTGCATAGCTCGTATCCGGCCGGCTACCCAGTCGGCTTGGATGCGGAATAACTACTCTTCGTAAGCCATTGTAGGAGTGGACAAAATGGTGGAGGAGATAGGGGAGCGGCGGAGGTGTGCGATTCTTGGCCGGCGTTTGGCCTCGTTTAAGTAGGAGATTAAATAGACGGCGGACGGGAGGAGCTCGGCCGGCGTTGCATTTAACGCCGACCCGGTAATGAATGAACGTGTGTCCAGAGTGGGTTTCTCGGCTTCCACACGGGCGGGTTTCATGGAGGCGTTTGAATTCGGCACGGAGGCGTGTTCAGCCGGGCGTGTAGCGAGTGGCGCCCTCGACTCTGACCTAGGACACCGCCCCGTTCTTCCACTGACGTGTGGGATCTTTGGGTGCATGGCCTGCATGTCAGTGACCTAACGCAGGCAGCGCACAGTAGAGGAACCTTTGGTGGGCCAGAGCGGTCAGAAGCGGGCATTTCATAAACCGATGATTGTTCATTGAGTGTGACCTCATCTTTTTCATGTAGATAAGCCTACTATGTTGATAGCCCGTTTGATACGTTGTGATTCATAAAGACCGCTGCAAACATCAATGTTCTGCTTATCACAGATAAGATTGATTAATACCCGTAACAATCCATGTCCTTAACAAAGGGTGCATGCACGTATAGGTTGAGCGTGTGTCTTGCGTCGTGTGCTGTGTGCATGCAGGCGTGCGAGTGTTGCGTGCGTGCAAAGGTACATTTTAGTGTTGCATGAATGGGTGCGTACGTGCGTGTGTTCGTGAGTGCATGTGTACGTGTCAGTGTTGCACGCTAGCATGCGTGCGTGTGTACGTGTCAGTGTTGCACGCCAGCATGCGTGCGTGTGTACGTGTCAGTGATGCACGCCTGCATGCGTGCGTGTCTTGCATGCGTGCATGTGTACATTATGTGTACGTGTTAGTGTTGCGCTCCTGCATGCGTGCGTGTCTTGCGTGCGTGCATGTGTACGTGCGGGGTGAGGCTACACGTCAGTCGACTGACATTTTCATCTCTGGTCGTTAGATTTTCCAGCCGTTGGATACGAAATCATGGGCCTCCAGTTTATCATCAAACTCCACCCCCCTGAGCCACCAGCCCCCGCCGCCCGCGGCCGGCCCGCGCCACCATGCCTACCCGCCCTCCCCGAAACCACTCCCCACCGCCGGTCTGCCGCTGCACCAGCCATCCCTCTAGCAGCCCCCCCGCGCCGAGCTTTTTCTCCGGCGATCCCCACCCCACCGCCCAATGAACGTCCCCCAACCGCCGGTGACTGCCAACCAGAGGTCTCACGACTTCGAATACCCACCGACCACTAATTTATTACCATTTTTGTCCTTCAAATACGCGCTGACGGGTGGGCCCTATGGTAATGTGCGCTGCTGAATGTGGACCGTTTGACTAGTCAATTGATCGTGTTATCAACAATTACGGAGCTGTATGGTGAGCCAGTGACCGTATGATCACCCTAAAATGTACTCCTATTTTATTAATACAGTACAGACTCAAACTACCATTTCTTTCTTTCATATACGAGCTGACAGGTGGCCCCCATGGTTATGCGCCCCGATGGTGCAACACTAGTTGTGCCGCGTGGAACATTTGACTGGTCAATTGATTGTGTCATCAACAAAATACGGAGTTGTACGGGTGAGCCAGTGACCGTATAATCATGACATGTATTTGTTTAACACGGTACAGACGCAAGGGCTCATATATATGCGCAAGCACTCACCGCTATAAGCGCACACACGCGAACACTACCCCTATGAGCACCTTCGAGAGAGTGGGCCAGCATATATGATCTTGAGATTATAGGAATTCACCATAGGTGCCTCGTAGTCGAGTGGAACGTCTCCTCCCACTGAACGTGCATCGCCGGAAAATACTGAAATTAACACAAGATAAATGCGAGCACTGGGACTTTAACCCTGGTGGGCTCGAGAAACCACTATCCTCCTAACCATCCAACCACATGTTGGTTAGCACGACAAAATGTATGTGGTGACCGTGATGAGCTTATTCTGAAGTCCAATGACCATATCGTGCTTTCGCTTCAAATACAATGACCGTAAGTGTCGTCAACAAAATACGGAGCACGCATCAAATGCAAAGTCCATCAGTGTCATCAACAAAATATGGAGACGAATCGTGAGCTAGATACCATTGTACTATTGTATATGCTTATTTTCTTAGTGGCCGATTGCGTGTGTGGTGTGGTGGGCACATCATTTCTAGTTGTGGTGGGTCAACATGAAGACTCATGGGTCGGTTCCATCCTGCGCCACATATAGGTTGGACCGAGACGTGTTATACGAAGACCCATGTGGAGGACTCGGCGTACAACACGAAGCTACCATAGTCGTGGAGGACTCTATCCCCACTGGTGATAAGCCGACTATATATGATTTGTAACCCTAGGCCCTTAGTATGTTATACAAGCTTGGCGGCTAGTTCGTAGATAGTATACACACACGCACAATGCATCTACGTGTAAAAGGCCGTTCTATGCATTAAATGAAAAAATAAATGGCATTATTATTTTTGGATGAGATCATGAATTTTGCAAATTGCGTATGGACAAAAATTGGTCTATCAGACACCCATACTCTATTGAATTCTAGCATGTGCATGTGTTTATTTCATATTATCGATCCATAGAGTGAGAGCGGTTTGAAATATAGGCAATGGATGCTTTTGCAATTCATATATAAACATTAATTAGTGCACTCCATGTTGTTAGTGTGAAGCACTTTATACATTTGTCACTTGGATGGATACATTCCAAATTGCTAGCTACAAAATAGAATACATGTCAAATTCAACATAAAGGGTGTTTCGAAGATTCGAATTCATAGGAAGTGCATTCATCTATTTGAACCCGAGATAATGGCATTTGTAAATCAGATGTAAAAGGGGGCATCAATCTTTGTTGTGAGTTTGAACATGCTATATATATTCATACGCATATCTAACTTTTTATTTTTTGCAACCAAGGAGATTATATCTGGAACCATGCATGAGCTGAGGTAAGTTGCATATTTTTTAGTATATAGTTGTGTACAATGTATATTCAAATGTACCCCCTCCATTCCAAAATAATCGTAGCTTTAGGATTCTCAAGAGTAAAGATTTGTGAAGTTTGACAAATGCTGAAAGTTCAATTCAAGAGAACCGCAAACGTTAATGCTTCTGCTCCCAAATATTGAACGAAGCGCCAAATAGGCCTATGGTCACCTGAAACCATGCGAGACTAATGTTTGGTGGTAGGAAATTACTGTCCTGACTCTGGCCCATGTAGCCTATCGGCCCGATGTCCAAAGGTCTAAACCGGGGTAGGTTTGTAACTTCACCAAGGCGCCAGTCTCAACCGCCTCCGAGAAGCATTCTTACACCGTGGGCGCCTAAACACCCATGCGCTCGGCCGAAACTATCCCGCCCACATTTGGGACACCTGACATGACTGTCCTACCCCCAACCCGCAATATGTCTGAAATTTTAGGTGGGGCCAAAGTTTGTAAGTTTCCCCAAATTTCAAACAAGCGCGTCTCAAACCGAAACATTGTTCCCCCTTAGTTCCCTGCCTCCCTCCGTTTCCCCATTCATACTCCGTGGGCGCGAAAACGCCCTCTCCACCAGCCGTGAAACCCCAGCCTCCTCCGTCCTCCACCCCATAGAGGCCAATCCACCGCCGCCCTCCTCCATCACGCCGGAGCCGGTACCCCGACGTCGTCGTCCAACGCAGCCGCAACCGCAACACCCTCAAGGACTTAGCAGTTGAAGCCGAGGCAGAGCTGCCTCCACGATGCCGATGTTGACGTGCGCCTTACTAGAACCACTCCGACCACGCCGTCCTGCGCCTCACTGCTGCGGCTCCACTGTCGCAACCGTCCACCGCACCGGAGCTGTTCCCGCTACGCCGTCGTTCACCACCTCGGATCTGCTTCCCCGCTGCCGACAAACGGCCACCGCACCACACTCAACAACTTGGACATGGGTTCGTCCAAGGCTGCACCGTCCTCCACAACTTCTGGTTTCCGGTGAACAACAAGAAGATCGCCGGAAAAACACAAGGAGGACACAACACTACCAGCAGAAAGAGGTACTCCTCTTCCCTTATTCGTGCAAATCTTACGTCTCCGCTCACACCGTATTCATCCCATGAAAGAAACTAGTTGAGCCCTTCTTACTGTATCTTCTTCGTGATACAAAATGCACAAGGTTTCCTCCCTTTTACTAATTCACCTTTGCTAGAGGTCAGTAACCCTCCTGGATTTCAATTAAGGTTCAGTCAAACCGCAATTAAAAGAAGCAGCACCCGCTTAGGCACGCAGAGCACCTAGTCCGCTTGATCCGCGGGGAAGCGGCGCATAGGTGTCTATCATAGGGGTGTGGGGCGCAGGAGCTGCTTGCACCCGATCTGGAGGTCGGCGTGGCTTGAATGGATCGCTGGGGGGCGATACCAAGCACGGCGGTGAGGTGAGGTCGAGGGGAGGGCGCAGGCAGGGGAGGAATACTGGGCCGATGGTCGCTGGCGTTTCGAGGAAGATTGTCAACACTGACTGGCTGGAGGTTGATGAAGGCGATCTGCCCGTTCTTTGTACATCGGATGGTGCAGAAAAAATGGACTGACCTATTTGCTTTCAGTTGACTGTTATTTTTATAGAATCCTGTAGTAATTTAGTGTGCCATTCATGTTGTAGAGCTATCATATGTCTCCCGTCATTTATTTCTCACCGACCTGCTATCTGCTACCTTTACACTGTACTAATTGTGCACACACTTCACCCATACTCACACTATTGTTTTTTATGCATGGGTATTTCAGACTCTGACGTAGTGTTGATGAATGCAAAAAAGAAAAGACAGAAGTCACTCCAGTGTAATTCAAAGAAAAGTTTCGGTGTCAAAACCGGCGGATCTCGGGTAGGTGTCCCGATCTGTGCGTCTTAGGATGATGGTAACAGGAAGCAAGGGACACAATGTTTACCCAGGTTCGGGCCCTCTCAATGGAGGTAAAACCCTACTTCCTGCTTGATTAATATTCAAGATATGTGGAATACAAGAGTAGATCTACCACGCGATCGTAGAGGCTAAACCCTAAGAGCTAGCCTATGATGGTATGATTGTAATTGTGATCGGCCTTCTAAGGACCATGCTCTCCGGTTTATATAGACACCGGAGAGCTAGGGTTTACATGGAGTCGGTTTACAAGGAAGGAAACATAATATCCGGATCGCCAAGCTTGTCTTCCACGCAAAGGAGAGTCCCATCAGGACACGAGCCGAAGTCTTGAGTCTTGTATAGTCCATACGATGTATATAGTCCAGCTGTCCGGATACCCCCTTATCTAGGACTCCCTCAGTAGCTCCTGAAGCAAGCTTCAATGACGATGAGTCCGACGCGCAGTCTTGTTTTCGGCATTGCAAGGCGGGTTCCTCCTCCGAATACTCCAAGGTTCCCATCATGACGAACAGTGTTCGACATCTTCATCAACGTTGTACTCCTCGGCTTCAGTGTATCAATAATGATCATTTCCACGTGTCGAGCGAATGTGAGGAGTCGAGTTATTTTTGCATTTGCCACCCTCGGCCCTTCGGGCTAGCCGTCTATTTGAAGAGACGGGGATTCCCAGATCTAAACCTCACTCTCCCTCCTCGAGCAAGCATCCAACAGAGTGCCCAGAAAAAACCATTCCAGCATGGCCGGTCGTCGCAGCTCTTCTGCTTGCTCCCCTTGCCCCAAGCCGAGAGACTGGGGAGAGTGTTCAGTTTCTCATAGTCGTTTGATAAAGTTACAAACTCAAGGGCTCCTCCCGCCGGCATTCATGGTCCCTGTTCGAGCCGGAGTTGCCACCTATAACGAAGGAGAACAAGCGGAGAGATCCCCCAATCTGTCTCCAGAGGAGCGAATATGCTTAATTCCGCATCTGTTAAGGGGCATCATGTTTCCTATTCATCCATTCCTTCGTGGGCTTATGGAGTTCTACGACCTCCAGCTGGACAATTTTACCCCAGTCTCCATACTGCATATAGCAGGGTACGTTGCCCTTTGTGAGCTATTTCTAGGCTGTGAGGCTCATTTCGGATTGTGGAAGAAGCTGTTCTGCCTTGTCCCCCGCAACCAGGGAGAATCCCTATGTCAAGTTGGCGGGGCCGAAGTATGGCGTATTGCTGAGACCGGATACCTGTCTGGTACTCCCAAGAAGGCTCGAGACAACTAGGCTTCAGCGTGGTTTTATATTGACGACACTCCTCTTCCGGATCCAATCCGGACTGGACTCCCCAAGTTCAGTAACTCTCCGCCCAGGGCGCGTCTAAGCTGGCGCCCCCGAGGCCCCCAAGAAGAGGATTCCAGGGAAGTACATTTCCTGATGAACAGGATAAAGTTACTGGCCAAATCCGGATTGTCGATAGTCGAGGTGATGGCAATATGTATAATGCGGGGAGTGCAACCGCTTCAATATCGGAGTAATCCCATGTGGCACTACAACGGGACAGACGATGCCACCCGCTACGGCCATAAGGGTCCGGACTCCCCCACCGCTCTGGCAAGGATACTGTCCGACCTTTACAAAGGAGAAGAGGAGGAATTCCTCCATATCAAACCACTAGACGGATTCTCCTTGTACAATCCCCCAAACTGGGTAAGCCGTCATTTATTTTACCGCTTCACTCATTGTGGCGTTCTTTGTTAAAGTTACCTGAGTCGATAATTCCAAGTAGGAAATGAGGAGGGACGTGGAAGGAATCACCAGCCCTTCTCCGTAGCCAGAGGACCCTGAAAGGGCCTTGGATCCAGGACTCGAAGAAGACCCAGATGCGGCCGTGGAGCTTGTCGACGGGAAATTTTATCGGATGAGCCATGACGGCGCCCCAGTGGCTATTACTGTCGATTATCCCAGACTGTTACCTTCGTCGCGTGTAAGCCAGGCCGAAAACTCGATCCTCCGAAGAGAATTCTTTCCTAATGTCACACCTTATCCCTGATATGTCGTGCTTTTCGTACATCTTGGCAGGAAGAGGAGTATCCGTACTATATCCGGAGGTCCTGCCAACCATGCCTCCGCTAGTCGGGCTCCAAGACCAACTTCGAGAGAGGAGGCGGACGTAGGGCCGATGCCGCATAGTCCTCCGACAGAAGACACATATATGCTCTCCGCCACCAATTCGGAGGTAGAGAGCTCCATGGATCATCGGCATCGACGGGCCGTGCTTTGCAACAACATCTTTTCCGAAGAGGCGTTTAATGGCTTCAATTCCGGAGACGCATACATCCGAGCTGCTCAAAGCGGACTTGCTCAGGCGACAGTCCAGTATACCAAAGATATACGAGTAAGAAAGCTTGATGAGCATATATATAGTAGTAGCCCCTGAGACTTGAAACGGTTGAAACAACAATTTTAAGTATCAATTCATGTGCAGGTTCTTGTTGATAAGAATGAGCAATTGTCTCAAGAGCTAGAGGAGTGCAAGACTCAACTGAGGGCCACAGTTGCCAAGCTAGAGGAATCCCAGAAGGCCTCGTGTGGTAATATTTATATGAGTTATATGAAAATGCACCCGTTGGCAACCGGCTAGTATGAAAAATTTAACAGAGAGTTCTGTAGACAACCCCGGAGTAAATCCGGAGGGCGGCGGGGAGGACAAGTTGCATCTCTAGAGGCAACTAAAGGCCGGTGAGCGCATCCTGACGCAAGTGAAGCATGATAAGAATATGCTCCAAGATGCCAATGTTCGGCTGGATGTTGAATTGAAAGACGTCCGCACACAGCTAGCGGACTCCGTAAAGGAGAACAAAAGGCTTCATCGCGGCATTTATCGTAAGTGCCTAAACGAACTGTAGTATAGTTCGGCGAGGAAGCATATTGAAAAAGTTATGTTTGCAAGAATAGTGACGGGTTGCCCTGAGGAGGAGATGCCCGCTTCTGCAGGTGATTTACTGCAGGACCTCTCACAACTGCATGAGCGAGCTCGGCAGGTGATGCAGGGCATTGCGCGATCTTTGTGGCCATCAAGCTCCCTGCCAAAGGGCATGGGGGGGCTTGTGGACATGCTTCTGGGAGCACGTCAGCGCTTCCGTTTGTGGAAGATATCCGCCTGACGGCAAGGTGCAAGAGAAGCATGGGCGCTGGTGAAGACGCGCTACACCAAGCTGGACCCGAACCATATGGCCGAACTTGGACCGGCCGGGCCAGATGGGCAAGAAATTCCCGTGAGTCTGGTATATGACCAGGTGGCGTTAGCCGCAAAGTATTCTCAACAGGATTGTAAGTTAGATAGCCTGTTGGATGGTATAGAGGATGAATAGAATCAGTCCAAATGACCGTGTAATTCGATGGACATAAGTAGCCCCTAGCCGGATTTAAAATCATTTATCGTGGCGGACCTTTTCGCTTCAGCCCCCAGATCCTAAAGTCCGGGGTGTGTCCGAATACTCGCTCGGTTATATAAAACTGGAGTATGCGTGGAGACCAGGCGTAGGTGTCATAAGTGCTTGAACAGACAAGTACCCAACTAGTTATGTTATATTGCATGGTTAGCAAGAAACATCTTCCAGGGAGAATAGTTCTGTTAAGGGTTCCTTTCCCTGGGTAAGCATGTGTCAAGGCACATGTCCGGATTGTGAACCAAAGTGCAGGATACGAAACTTCTGGGGATTAATGTTATAATAACTGAAGACATCTTTTGTTCACCGACCGAATATTCTCTTAAGGAGACTAGCTTTCGGCTTCACCCAGTCTGAGGTACACATCCGGCTCAACCGACAGTAACAATCGCAGAGGAGCTCCCCTTATGCCGTAACCGAATAAACGGGAACATAGGGCATAAACACAGGAGCCAGGCAACCCAGCTTGGACACGTCTTAAGTCATATCGATGCATATAATGGTGAAGAAAAGGCACACATGGAAAAAGAAACACATGTGTGATCGGCAAGAAGCCCTTAAAGTAATTTATATTAAGCTTCCGTATAGGAAGCCCCCAGGTAAAGTTTACACACATAGTGCGGCCGAAGTAATCCGGGAATCCGTAATGTATGAAATACTTGTATGAAAAAGAAAGAGATCGAGAAAGGAAAAAGGGAGGGAGCATAATTGAAAAAGGAGGGTTAAGGAGACGAACATTGAGTTCGGCGCTAGGCGTAGAATCTCCGGAGTCTGGCCGCGTTCCATGGGTTCGGCTCGAGTCTGTTATGGATGCATTACGTAAGCGGTACGCTCCTCTGGTGAGAACTTTGTCGATGATGAAGGGGCCTTCCCAATTGGGTTTGAGCTTGTCCTTCTTCTTCTCTAGTAAGCGTAGAACGAGTTCGCCAATACTATAAGTTTTGTCCCGCACTTCTCTGCTTTGGTATCGTCGAGCCTGTTGCTGATAGAATGCGAAATGGGCCTTAGCAACATCGCGCTCCTCCTCCAGGGCATCAAAATTATCCTGCCGATCTAACTCGGCTTCTCTTCGTACATGTGTACGCGTGTCGAATCATGTATTATGTCGCATGGTAGTACTGCTTTCGTGCCGTACACCATAAAAAAGGGGGTGTATCCGGTGATGCGATTCGGCGTGGTCTACAGCCCCTAGAGTACAGAGTCGAGCTCCTCGACCCACGGAGTATCCGACTCTGTCAAGGATCGCACTAATCTGGGTTTGATGCCGCTCATGATAAGACCGTTTGCCCGTTCGACCTGGCCATTTGTTTGAGGATGGTAGACGGAATTATAGTCGAGCTTAATGCCCATTTTGCCGCACCAAGATTTCACCTCATCAGCCGTGAAATTCGAGCCATTATCGGTGATGATGCTATGGGGGACACCGTATCGGTGTACGACCCCGGATATAAAGTCTATAACTGGTCCGGATTCGGCCATTTTCACTGGTTTGGCTTCTATCCATTTGGTGAACTTGTCAACCATGACCAATAAGTATTTTTTCTTATGGCTTCCCCCTTTAAGGGGTCCAACCATATCCAACCCCCAGACCGCAAAGGGCCAAGTTATGGGGATTGTTTGGAGAGCGGTAGGGGGCATGTGGCTCTGATTGGCGAAGAGCTGGCAACCGACGCAGTGTTGGACAAGGTCTTGTGCGTCTGCTCGGGCCGTCGGCCAATAGAAACCTGTACGGAAGGCCTTGCTGACTAGTGCTCAGGCCGCAGCGTGGTGCCCGCCCAGTCCGGCGTGGATTTCAGCCAAGAGTTGCCGCCCTTCCTCTTCGGAGATGCACCTTTGGAGCACTCCGGTAGTACTTTTCTTATAGAGTTCTCCTTCATGGACTTTGTAAGCTTTAGATCGCCGAACAATGCATCGTGCTTCATTTTGGTCTTCAGGGAGCTCCTGCCTATTTAGGTAGGCCAAGAAAGGCTCAGTCCACGAGGCGATGACAACCATTATTTCGTGGGCTGACGATGTTATTTTGGTGGCAGAAACTCCGACTATGTCTGATAGTTCGGAATCTGGGGATGTATTCGGATCCGTGCTGGTATTGCCAGACTCCCCTTCCCATACCACGGATGGCTTGAACAGCCTTTCAAGGAATATGTTAGGTGGGACAGGGTCGCGTTTAGCACCGATGCGTGCAAGGACATCCGCCGCTTGATTGTTTTCTCGAGCCACATGGTGGAATTCGAGCCCCTCGAACCGAGCTGATATTTTAAGGACGACATTGCGATAGGCCGCCATTTTCGGGTCCTTGGCATCAAAGTCTCCATTTATTTGTGATATTGCGAGGTTTGAATCTCCGCGCACCTCTAGGCACTGAATGCCCACAGAGACTGCCATACGGAGACCGTGCAACAGAGCCTCGTATTTGGCTGCATTGTTGGAGTCTGTGTATAATATTTGGAGGACGTACTGGACCGTGTCCCTGGTGGGAGAAGTCAGGAGCTGCTCCCAATCCGGCTAGCATTTTAGAGCCGTCAAAGTGCATGATCCAGTTACAGTACGCACCGTACTCTTTAGGGAGTTTGGCTTCCGTCCATTCGGCGACGAAGTCGGCTAATACTTGTGACTTGATAGCCCACCGAGGCTTGTACATTATGTCAAACGGAAGGAGTTCGATGGCCCATTTAGCAATCCGGCCTGTGGCATCGCGGTTATTTATTATATCGTTGAGAGGTACTTCAGAGGCCACCGTAATCGAACACTCTTGAAAGTAGTGTCGTAGATTTCGGGATGCCATGAAGACCACGTATGCGATTTTTTGATAGTGTGGGTATCGGGATTTGCATGGGGTGAGGATTATCGGTGTCAAAACCGGCAGATCTCGGGTAGGGGGTCCCGAACTGTGCGTCTAGGCGGATGGTAACAAGAGACAAGGGACCCAATGTTTTTACCCAGGTCCGGGCCCTCTCGATGGAGGTAAAACCCTACTACTGCTTGATTAATATTGATGATATGGGTAGTACAAGAGTGGATCTACCACGAGATCAGAGAGGCTAAACCCTAGAAGCTAGCCTATGCTATGATTGTTGTTCGTCCTACGGACTAAAACTCTCCGGTTTATATAGACACTGGAGAGGGCTAGGGTTACACAGAGTCGGTTACAATGGGAGGAGATCTTCATATCGTATCGCCAAGCTTACCTTCCATGCCAATTAAAGTCCCATCCGGACACGGGATGGAGTCTTCAATCTTGTATCTTCATAGTCCGGGAGTCCGGCCGAAGGTCATAGTCCGGCCATCCGGACACCCCCTAATCCAGGACTCCCTCAGTAGCCCCTGAACCAGGCTTCAATGACGACGAGTCCGGCGTGCAAGTTGTCTTCGGCATTGCAAGGCGGGTTCTTCTTCAAATTTCCTGTACCCATCGAATAGTGTCCGGCTTCTAGTGCGTGCTTCCCTCCTCGGCTTCTGTGCCCCATAATGACCATCTTCCACGTGTCGAACGAATGCAAAATGCCAGGGGATTTTTTCATTTTCCCCTCGGTTGCGTTAATGAACCGCCCATAAAAGAGACGGGGATTTAGATCCAATTCACACCATCTTCCCTCCGTGAGCCTTCATCAGAGTGCCTTCGACAGGGATCCATTCCACCATGGCTGGTCGATGCAGCTCCACCTCTCGCGTCTCCAGCCCTCGGCCCGGACATTGGGGGCGGTGTTCCGTCCCGCATAGCGAGTTAGTAGTGCTTTAGTCCAAGGGGCTTCTCCCCCAGCATATATGGTCCCAGTTCGAGCCGGGATTGCTACCTATAGCGGCGGAGAGCAGGCGGAGAGCATCCCCAATCCCTCTCAAGGAGAGCGGGTATGCCTAATCCCTTATTTGATGAGAGGACTCAGATTTCCAATTCATCCATTTCTCCGAGGGTTGCTGGAGTTCTACGGCCTCCAGCTACACAACCTCACGCCCGCCTCCATTCTGGACATTGCGGGCTTCGTGGTCCTCTGCGAGCTGTTCTTAGGCGTTGAGGCCCATTTCGCGCTGTGGAAGAGGTTGTTTTGCCTCGTGCCTCGTTCTTAGGAGGGGTCTATTTATCAAGTGGGCGGAGCCGAACTATGGCGCATCGCCGGGACCGGATATCTATCCGGTTCCCCAAAGAGGACATCCGAGGACTGGTCCTCGGAGTGGTTCTATATAGATGACGTCCACCTGCCGAACCCTGTACGGATCGGTCTCCCTGAGTTCAATAACGCTCCGTTGAAGAAGCGCCTGAGTTGGCGCCCGCGGAACCCTTAGAGGGAAACTGACAGGGAAGTCCTTTACCTGATGAGCCGGATAAGGTTGTTGGCTCATTCCGGACTGACCATGATCAAGGTCATGGCCATATGCATTACGCGAGGGGTGCAGCCACTGCAATACAGAGGCCACCCCATGTGGGATTTCAACGGGGAGGACGACGCCACCCGGTGCGGTCGTAAGGGGCCAGATTCAGCTGCCACTTTAACGAGAATCTTATCCGCTTTGTACAAGGGAGAAGAAGAAGAATTCCTCCGTGCCAACCCAGAGGGCGGATTCTCCATGTACAATCCACCAAGTTGGGTGAGAGAACACTTTCACTTGCCTACCCGCTTTCGAAATTCCCGTAGATGAGTACTTAGTCTAGAAATGTTAAACGCAGGAGCTGCGCTAGACTGTGAAGGAGATAAACAGCCCTGCTCCACAACCCGAGGACCCGGAACGGTCCCTCGATCCGGACTCCCAAGAGGACCCGGACTTATGTGTGGAGTTAATCGATGGGGTGTTTCATCAATTGAGCAAGGACAACGCCTTAGTGGCCATTACGGCCGACTATCCCGGACTACTTCCAGCCTCAAAGGTAACTGAGACCGAAGTCCCAGTATTCTCAAGGAGATCTATCCATGCTTTATCTTGCATGCCGTGAACTAATAGTGTTTCTTTCTGCAGGGTAAATCCTTGAGGCGGAAGGCCGAGCCCGCGGTGGGCAGCCAACAAGGGCCGCTGAAGCCAGGCCGGCCAAAAAGAAGTGCGGACCAGATCGAGATTCCGGGGCAACGGTACGGCGTGCAAATTTAACGCCTAGGGTTTATGCCCTTGAGTCTTACTAATGCTCATGATTTTCTTAGAAAGAAGAGAGCCTGCCGGACTATATCCGCCGACCAAGGTTCAAGGCCGAGTCCGGAAGCAGAGATGGACACGTGGCGCGCCTCCGGCGTTCCTCCAACAGAGGACACCGACGGTCTATCTGCCACCAATTCAGAGGTGGAGAGTGCCCTGAACCACAGGCGTCGCCGAACTGTTCTTTGTGACGCATGTTTTTCCCCAGAGGCATTGGACGCCTTTAATATAGGAGATGCGTATCTCCGTGCCGCTCAAAAAGGTCTAGCCAGAGCCACAGAGCA
Organism: Triticum aestivum; assembly: GCF_018294505.1. Classification (NCBI taxonomy): domain Eukaryota; kingdom Viridiplantae; phylum Streptophyta; class Magnoliopsida; order Poales; family Poaceae; genus Triticum; species Triticum aestivum. The sequence goes on along the minus strand of NC_057801.1, from coordinate 46,469,695 downwards.
GTATGTAAAAGACATACAGGTGAGTAAAATTGAAGGTTATATATGTCAGTAGCCCCCGAGACTTGAAACAGTGAAGATAACTGCTTTAAGGATCATGTGCTATGCAGTGTCTTACAAAGAAGAATACGCAACTGTCCCAGGATCTTGAAGAGTGCAAGGCCCAACTTGAGGCCGCACTGGCCACTTCAGAAAATGCCAAGGGGACGCCCTCAGGTAATATATGCTTCGAAAGATAATTCCATTGTGAAGTGCGGCAGGTGTGCAACCCTGACGATAATAGTGCAGATGGGGCCGGAGTAAATCCGGACAAGCAACAACTCCTACGCCAACTAAAGGCTGGGGAGAGCGTGCTGACGAGGGTGAGGCAAGAGAAGAATAAACTTCAAGACGCCAATACCTAGCTGGGCGAGGAACTAAAGGATGTTCATATTCAGCTGCCTGCTTCCGTAAAGGAGAATCGGCGACTTCGACGCGGCATTTTTAGTAAGTGCTTGAACGAATCTTCAAAAAAAGAATTCGGCGAGGAAGTCGATTGACAGAGCTATGTCTGTAGGTCTGCTGACAGGTCATCCTGCGGAGGAAATGCCCGCTTCAACGGGAGACCTTCTTCCCGAGCTGTTGCAACTGCACAAACGAGTTCGGATGGCAATGCAGAGCGTCATTCAGGCTATGTGGCCAACCATCTCCATGCCCGAAGGCCTTGGGGAGCTTACAAAGAAGCTGGAGGGAGTGCGGCAGCGCTTCCGGTTGTGGAAGATATCGGCCTACTGTCAAGGTGCCAGGGTGGCCTGGGCCATGGTAAAGACTCGGTACACGAAGGCTGACCCAAACCACATGGCCGAGGTCGGCCCTATGGGTCCTGACAGAAAGGAGATCCCTGTCAGCTTAGTATATGGCCAGGTAGAGCTGGCTGCAAAGTATTCCCAATAGGACTGTAAATTAGACCGCCTGTTGGATGGTATTGAAGAAGAATATACCGAGTCGGATTGACTCCGTAATTTAAAATGACATGAAAAATGCCTTCTAGCCGGGTTGTAGATCGTTTGTCATTGCTGACCTTTTCGCTTCGACCTCTGGACCCTATAGTCCGGAGTGTGTCCGAATACCCTCTCGATTATGTAAGAACCGGGGCATGCATGGAGACAAGGCGTAGGGGTCATAATTGCTTTAGCAGACAAGTGCCCAACTAGTTATGTTATATTACATGGTTAGTAAGAAACATCTCCCAGGGAGAATAGTTCCGTTAGGGGTTCCTTTCCCTCGGAGGCATGCCCTAAAGTGCATGTCTGAACTACTAAAAAGAGCAGAAAAGCATCTGGTGGCAGATAAATAAACACGAAAGATCATATTTTAGTTCACTGACCGAATATTCCCTTAAGAACGCTAGCTTTCGGCTTCACCCAGTTTGAGGTACACATCCGGCTGACCCGGCAGTAACAATCGCAAAGGTGCTCCCTTTACCACCTAGCCGAACGAACGGGAACGTAGGGGTAAGCACAGGAGCCAAGCAACCCAGCTTGGCCAAAACTTAAGTCATATCGATGCATATAATGGTGTATAAAAGGTTCATGCGGAAGTGTCACACATGTTTTGGGCATGTGGCCCGTCTTATATAAACTTCTGATAAAGAAGCCCCCAGGTGTGATGAGCGCGGGTGGTGCGTCAGGTATGTGCGAACAATGCACATGCAAGCCCCTAAGGGCTTGGAAAAAAGGTAGGGAGAAGGAGCGAAATCCCGGACAGCTAATGTCAAAAAATAAAAATAAAAATAGAAAGGGGACAGAGGAAGGAGACGAACACGGAGTCCGGCGCTAGGCGTAGAATCTTGGTAGGCGTGTTGCGTTCCATGGGTTCGGCTCAAGTCGGTTGTCCGATGCGTTTCGCAGACGGTACGCTCCACCAGTCAGTACTTGGTCGATTATGAAGGGACCCTCCCATTTGGGATTTAGTTTGTCCTTTTTCTTGTCCGGCAGGCGTAGAACTAGTTCGCCAATGTTATAAGTTTTGGCCCGTACTTCTCTACTTTGATATCTTCGAGCCTGCTGTTGATAGAATGCGGAACGATCTTTCGCCATGTCGTGCTCCTCCTCCAATGCGTCCAAGCTGTCCTGCCGATCGAGCTCGGCTTCTCTTTCTTCGTACATGCGCACTCGAGGTGAGTCATGAATTATGTCGCATGGCAGTACTGCCTCTACGCCGTATACCATAAAAAATGGTGTGAATCCGGTGGTGTGATTCGGCGTGGTCCGCAGCCCCCAGAGTATGGAGTCAAGCTCCTCTACCCAGTGCGTGTTAGATTCCTTGAGGGATCGCACTAGTCTGGGTTTGATGCCGCTCATAATGAGACCGTTGGCTCGCTCGACTTGACCATTGGTTTGAGGGTGATAGACTGAAGCGTAGTCGAGCTTAATGCCCATGTTTTTGCACCAGAGTTTAACTTCATCGGCCGTGAAGTTTGTGCCGTTGTTAGTTATGATGCTGTGGGGGACACCGTAAGGGTGTACAACCCCGGATATGAAGTCTATCACCGGTCCAGATTCGGCCATCTTTACAGGCTTGGCCTCTATCCATTTGGTGAATTTGTCCATTGACCAGTAGATATTTTTGCTTGTGGGTTCCTCCTTTAAGGGGTCCAACCATCTCAAGCCCCCAGACCGCAAAAGGCCAGGTAATTGGTATAGTTTGTAGGGCGGTAGGCAGCATGTGGCTTTGATTGGCAAATAACTGGCAACCGACACATCGCTGCACTAAGTCCTGAGCGTCTGCCCGGGCCGCTGGCCAATAAAATCCGGTACGAAAGGCCTTGCTTACAAGGGCCCGGGCTGCGGCGTGGTGCCCGCCGAGTTCGGCATGAATTTTAGCCAGAAGGTCTCGCGCTTCCTCTTCGGAGATACACCTTTGAAGGACTCCGGTTGTGCTTTTCTTATAAAGCTCTCCCTCGTGGACTTTGTAGGCTTTAGATCGCCGCACTATGCAGCGGGCCTCGTCTTGGTCCTCGGGAAGTTCCTGCCTAGTTAGGTAGGCTAGGAATGGTTCTGTCCACGGGGCAATGACTGCCATTATTGTGTGGGCTGACGTCGTTGTTCTGTTGTCGGAGCCACCAACTGCGTCAGAGTGTTCGGTGAGGGGCAGTGTGGTTGTGTCCGGGCTATTGTTTCCGGACTCTCCCTCCCATGATGCGGATGGCTTGAACAACCTCTCTAGGAAGATGTTGGGAGGGACGGCATCGCGCTTGGCGCCAATGCGTGCCAACACATCTGCTGCCTGGTTATTCTCCCGGGCTATGTGATGAAATTTGAGCCCCTCAAACCGAGCTGGCATCTTTAAGATGGCGTTGCGGTAGGCTGCCATTTTCGGATCCTTGGCGTCAAGTCTCCATTTATTTGGGATATTGTGAGGTTTGAATCCCCGCGGACCTCTAGGCGCTGAATGCCCATGGAGACTGCCATCCGGAGACCATGTAAAAGGGCCTCGTATTCAGCTGCGTTGTTGGAATCCGTGTACATTATTTGAAGTACGTATTGGACTGTATCTCTGGTTGGGGACGTCAGAACGACGCTAGCCCCCAGGCCAGCCAACATTTTGGAGCCGTCGAAGTGCATGATCCAGTTGGAGTATGTGCCGTACTCTTTAGGGAGCTCGGCTTCAGTCCATTCGGCGGGTAAGTCGGCCAAAACCAGCGACATAATAGCTTGCCTTGGCTTGTAAGTCATGTCGAACGGGAGGAGCTCGATGGCCCATTTGGCAATCCGGCCCGTTGCGTCGCGGTTGTTTATAATATCATTAAGAGGTACTTTGGATGCCACTGTTATTGAACACTCTTGAAAATAATGTCGCAACTTCCGGGATGCCATGAACACCGCGTATGCTATCTTTTGATAATGCGGGTACCTATCAATTTTTGTGTTTCTTTGAGGTCTTTTGGGGTATCCAATTGTGACAGAGCTCGGATCTTGGCTGGGTTTGCTTCAATTCCTCTACCAGATACAATGAAGCCCAAGAGCTTTCCGGCTGGTACACCGAAAACGCATTTTTCCAGGTTGAGCTTATGTCATATGTTCGGAGATTGTCGAACGTGAGCCTCAAGTCGTCTACTAGAGTATCGAGGTGTTTGGTTTTGACGACCACGTCATCTACGTACGCTTCAACTGTTTTGCCGATCTGGTTGGCCAGACATGTCTGAATCATGCACTGATATGTTGCGCCGGCATTTTTGAGCCCGAAGGGCATCGTGTTGAAGCAGAATGGGCCGTATGGGGTGATGAATGCCGTTGCGGCTTGGTCTGACTCTGCCATCTTGATTTGGTGGTAGCCGGAGTATGCATCGAGGAAACACAATGAGTCGTGTCCTACGGTGGCGTCGATGATTTGATCAATTCGGGGGAGTGGTAAAGGATCCTTTGGGCATGCCTTATTTAGGTCTTTGAAATCGACACATAGGCGCCAAGATTTGTCCTTCTCTGGTACCATCACCAGGTTTGCTAGCCAGTCCGGATGTTTTATATCTCTGATGAATCCGGCTTCCAGCAGTTTTGCTAGCTCCTCTCCCATGGCTTGTCTCTTGGGTTCGGAGAAACACCGTAGAGTCTGCTTAACGGTCTTAAACCCTTTTAGGATGTTCAGGCTATGCTCAGCCAGGCTGCGTGGGATTCCTGGCATGTCTGAAGGGTGCCAGGAAAAAATGTCTCAATTTTCTCGCAGGAATTCTCTGAGTGCGGCATCTACATCGGGTTTTACTTGTGCCCCGATGGAGGCCGTTTTTCTGGGGTCCATTGGATGGACTTGGAATTTGACTATTTCGTCCGCTGGTTTGAAAGAGGTGGACTTGGATCTCTTATCTAGTATCACATCGTCCCTGTCCACAGTGGAGCGTAACGCAGTTAGTTCCTCGACCGCTAGGGCTTCGGATAATGCCTCCAGGGCCAGTGCGGCTGTCTTGTTTTCGGCGCGGAGCGCTGTGTCCGGATCACTTGCAAGATTGATGATTCCGTTGGGTCTGGGCATTTTGAGCTTCATGTACCCATAATGGGGTATGGCTTGAAAAATTGTAAATGCTTCTCGCCCTATCAGAGCGTGGTATCCGCTGCTGAACGGGTCCACTTGGAACGTGACCTCCTCGAATCTGTAATTATCCGGCGTGCCGAACACCACATCCAGTGTGATTTTTCCTGAACAGCACACTTCCCGACTTGGTATTATTCCTCTAAAGGTTGTGTTGCTTCGCTCAATGCGGCTCTAGTCTATTTCCATTTTTCGCAGGGTTTCCTCGTAGATGAGGTTAAGTCCGCTGCCGCCGTCCATGAGTACCTTTGTAAGTCGGAAGCCGTCCACTATCGGACTGAGGGCCAATGTGGCTGGTGCTCGTGCTGTCCGGAATTTAGGTTCGTCACTGGCATTTAAATCCGGAACCTTGCCCGATATAAGATTCAGGGGCCAAGAAGTTTCCGAATTTGGAAGCTTGCTTTCTTGGACATTATTCAATGAATCAGGCCTGCTGCCTGACTTTAGGTTCAGGGCTTGGGCGACATCCTCCCCTCCGCGGGTGTCCGGCTTGGAGGGGTCTGGAATCCGGACACATCTGGTCCTTAGGGCGGGCGAAGATTCGCCGCATTGTTCTTCCACCACTTCAACGTGGTGGGTGACCTAGGGAGAGTCGATCTCTCTCTGATCGGGTTTAAGCCCAATCTGACCGTAATCTATAGCGACTCCCAGGGTAGCAATGTGATCCAAGAGCTCGTTCGGGGAAGAGAGCTCCGTCGGATCTAACTGCTCGGCGAGCTCCGAGCTGATGTGGAGATTGCTCTCGATGGCCCGAGAGGTCATCGTCGGCGTGGCGTCCGAACATGCGGTCATCAAAAAACTTTCTAGCCAGAGAGTTTGGCTGACAGCCAAAGCTCCTTTAGCAACAGCGCCGTCTTTAAAGACGGGGTGTGGCATCCTTCCTGACGGTGACGACACAGAGGAACTCTCAATGAAAGCACCAATGTCGGTGTCAAAACCGGCGGATCTCGGGTAGGGGGTCCCGAACTGTGCGTCTAGGCGGATGGTAACAGGAGACAAGGGACACGATGTTTTTACCCAGGTTCGGGCCCTTTTGATGGAGGTAAAACCCTACTCCTGCTTGATTAATATTGATGATATGGGTAGTACAAGAGTGGATCTACCACGAGATCGGAGAGGCTAAACCCTAGAAGCTAGCCTATGGTATGATTATTGTTCGTCCTACAGACTAAAACTCTCCGGTTTATATAGACACCGGAGAGGGCTAGGGTTACACAGAGTCAGTTACAATGGGAGGAGATCTTCATATCGTATCGCCAAGCTTGCCTTACACACCAAGGAAAGTCCCATCCGGACACGGGACGGAGTCTTCAATCTTGTATCTTCATAGTTCGGGAGTCCGGCCGAAGGTCATAGTCCGGCCATCCGGACACCCCCTAATCCAGGACTCCCTCAAGGACCGTGGATACATAATAAACCGGCTTCTGTAGTGGGAATTTGTATCCGTCAACCTCTCGTTCGACAACGAGTGCCGCGCTTACAACTTGATGTGTTGCAGCTATGTACAGTAGCATAGGTTCGCCAATAGTTGGCGCTGTTAGGACTGGATTACTATCCAATAAGCTTCTTTATTTCATCTAGTCCGGCCGCGGCTCCATCCGTCCACACGAAGTGTTTGGTGCGTCGAAGGAGGCGATAAAGAGGCAATGCCTTTTCTCCTAATCTGGAGATAAAGCGGCTCAAAGCAGCTACGCATCCAGCTAATTTCTAGATGTGTTTGAGGTCTGTTGGTATAGCCAACTGTGACAAAGCTTGGTTTTTTGCCGGATTAGCTTCAATTCCTCTATCGGAAACGATGAAGCCTAGCAGTTTTCCAGAGGGGGCGCTGAAAACGCATTTCTCCGGATTTAGCTTAATGTTGTATGTTTGTAAGTTGTAGAACGTAAGCCTCAAGTCATCAATTAGGGTTTCGACGTGTCTTGTTTTAACGACTACGTCGTCCACGTATGCCTCCACTGTTTTGCCGATTTGCTTTTCCAGGCATGTTTGAATCATGCGTTGATAGGTTGCTCCGGCATTCTTAAGCCCGAAAGGCATAGTGTTGAAGCAGAAAGGGCCGTATGGCGTTATCAAAGCTGTTGCAGCTTGGTCGGACTCTGCCATCTTTATTTGATAGTATCCGGAGTATGCATCGAGGAAACATAGCGAGTCGTGTCCGGCTGTGGCATCGATGATTTGATCGATGCGAGGGAGGGGAAAGGGATCCTTGGGGGAAGCCTTGTTAAGGTCTTTGAAGTCGACGCATAGGCGCCAGGATTTGTCCTTCTTAGGTACCATTACCAGGTTCGCCAGCCAATCTGGATGTTTGATATCTCTGATGAATCCGGCCTCAAGTAACTTGGCTAGCTCCTCCCCCATGGCTTGCCGTTTGGGCTCCGAAAATCTCCTTAGGGTCTGTTTAATAGGTTTGTATCCCTTTAGTATGTTAAGGCTGTGTCCGGCCAATCCACGTGGGATGCCCGGCATGTCCGATGGGTGCCAGGCGAAGATATCCCAAATCTCGCGTAAGAAGTCGCGCAGTGCGGCGTCCATAACGGGGTTGAACTGTGTCCCAATGGAAGCTGTCTTCATGGCGTCCGTTGGGTGGACTTGTAATTTGACTATCTCATCTACGGGTTTGAATGAGGTGGACTTGGGTCACTTGTCGAGTATCACGTCGTCCCTATCCCCGGTGGCGGGTAGCGTGGTTAATTCTTCTGCCGCTAGGGCTTCGGATAATGCTTCCAAGGCCAGCGCTGCGGTTTTGTTTTCGGAGCGGAGCGCGACGTCCGGATCACTAGCTAGAGTGATGATTCCATTGGGTCCGGGCATTTTAAGCTTCATGTACCCGTAATGGGGTATGGCTTGAAAGCTCGCAAACGCGTCCCGCCCTAAAAGGGCGTGGTATCCGCTGTTGAAAGGAGCCACTTGGAATGTGATTTCTTCGGACCTGTAATTCTCTGGGTTGCCGAATACCACGTCGAGTGTAATTTTTTCCGCACACCGAGCCTCCCGACTAGGGATAATTCCCCTGAAGGTCGTGCCACTTTGTTCAGATTTTGTCAATCTCCATCTTTTTGAGGGTTTCTTCATAGATTACGTTCAATCCGCTTCCGCCGTCCATGAGTACTTTAGTGAGCCGAAAGCCATCCACTATTGGGCTGAGGACCAGAGCGGCCGGCGCCCGGACGGACTCGACTTGGGGTTCTTCACTGGCATTGAAGGTTATAGCAGTGTCGTTCCACGGATTTGCTTTTGCCACATGGCAAATTTCAACGGAGCTTCGATGCGCTCGCTTGCGTCTATTGTTTGAGGCGAAGGTCTCGAAGACTGTCAGCATCGTAATTGTTCTTTGGCGGGATGTGGTTCTGCTTTATGGCTCTCGAGGAGATCCTCGCCACTCTTAGCTACCTGCCGGAGTATCCAACATGCTCTAAGACTATGGGTCGGCGTAGCGTCCGACGTGCTATGAAGCTTACACGGCCCGTTGAGCCATGCTTCCAATACGGGTCTACGCCTTGGGGCGGGCTTTGGTTTCTTGAGAACTGAGTTGGTCAACTTATGAGAGTTCGGCCATTTAGTTCGGACAAAGGTTCCAGTGAGGGCCGTACTATCCCAAAATTCTGTCTGGGTTTTCCAGGCACTTTCCATCGCACCGTACTTTTGCACTATGGTTGCCAAGTCTGTAGGGTGCTGTATGTCACGGCGACTAATAGCATTAAGGAGTCCTTTGTTCATGCAGTTTCTGCAGAAAAGAGAGACTACGTCCTCCTCATGGCAGTCCTTGACCTTATTAAGAGCAAGGAGAAATCTGGCCCAGTAATGATGTACCGTCTCCTGGGGCTCCTGCCGGACACGGGAGAGACGGATTAAGTCCAAGCGGGCGTCATTGGCTGAAGCCGCGTTTTGATCCGATCTGACGTCCGGGGGCACGGAAGCACCAAGCCTGACAGTTCAGGATCTGGAGTATTACCTAATCCCTTTGGCCCAGCACCCGATTCTAAGTCCGGGACCTGGGTCATGTAGTTCTTTGGGTGGGTGTTCGACTCACTGAATTTGGTGATCCGAACAGAATTCGTCCTCAAAATTTAGGGGCGACCCACGTATGATTCCTCCACTACCACTAACTCATGGGTGGCCGGTGGGGATCTAATATCCCTCTGGTCGGGTTTAAGCCCAATCCGGTCATAGTCCGTAGCGACTCCCAAGGCGGCGATGTGATCGAAGAGCTCTTAAAGAGAGGAGAGCTCCATCGGATCCATCTATTCGGAAAGCTTTGAACCAATGCGAAGGTTATGCGTGATGACCCAAGGGGCCATTATCGCTGCGACAGCCGATGGGGCGGTCATAATGAAGCCGCCGGGCCGGAGAGTCTGGCCTACAGCCAGCGCTCCCCCAGAATTGATATCATCCTTGACAATGAGACGAGCCATCGAGCCTTTGCAGCGGCGACACAGAGGAACTCTCAATGAAAGCACTAGTGTCAGTGTCAAAACCGGAGGATCTCGGGTAGGGGGTCCCGATCTATGCGTCTTAGGCTGATGGTAACAGGAAGCAAGGGACACAATGTTTACCCAGGTTCGGGCCCTCTCGATGGAGGTGAAACCCTACTTCCTACTTGATTAATATTGAAGATATGTGGAATACAAGACTAGATCTACCACGAGATCGTAGAGGCTAAACCTTAAGAGCTAGCCTATGATGGTATGATTGTAATTGTGATCGGCCTTCTAAGGACCATGCTCTCCGGTTTATATAGACACCGGAGAGCTAGGGTTTACATGGAGTCGGTTTAAAAGGAAGGAAACATAATATCCGGATCGCCAAGCTTGTCTTCCACGCAAAGGAGAGTCCCATCAGGACAGGAGCCGAAGTCTTGAGTCTTGTATCTTGACGCTTCTATAGTCCGGACGATGTATATAGTCCGGCTATCCGGATACCCCCTTATCCAGGACTCCCTCAATAAGCACTAAGCGTTTCAGCGCTCTAATGGGTGCAGTGTCAGTAGTTGGAGACAGTAAACGTAGCTCTGCAGTTGATGATCTCAATGCCCTCAGACAACCATCCCACATGCTTGCTTTAACTTCGCACTGTCAAATGTGGTTGCATGTTGCATATGGTGTCTAGCTTGTATTGCTTCCAATTTGGTTAAATTGCATCTCCTTACTTACACATTATACCTTTGATAATGACATGCCTTCCTGTTTTTGATACATACTACATATGTCTATTAACCATGTTCGTACATCAAACTAACGCTCTTTTGTATCCCTTGTCGATCACTTATGATGAGACAGTCACCCGAGTGGGTTACTATGAGACGCCCTACTCATTTAAAGAGTGCAGTGTCATCCTCCCCACATGATTCTCAAGAAACAGCAAGGCTAAATGAAGATAGTCAACGTAGCTCTCTAGTTGATCACCGCAATTCCCCCACACCACCATCGCAGGTGCTTGCTCTTACTTGGCATTGTGATATGTCATTGCATGTTGCATATGGTGTGACGCCACGCCACGAAATACGTCAGCAGATTGAACTTGTGTAATATTATTCTCTCTATGGTGGTATGTGGAATTTATTTTGCAGAGTCGGACACTATCCTGGTGTTGACAATCTTCTATAAATTATTCAGAGGAAGAACCCGCCTTGCAATGCCGAAGACAAAATGCGCGCCGGACTCGTCGTCTACCTTGTAATGCTTCTAATTAGGGTAAATTGCATCTGCTTAGTTAACACATTATACCTGTGAATATGACACGCCTTCCTGTTTTTGGTACATACTACGTCTTTCTATTAACCATGTTCTTACATCAAACTACTTTTCTTCTGTATCCCTCATCAATGCTCCTAATTTGTTAAATTGCATCTCCTTAGCTTACACAATATATATGTGAATATGACATGCCTTCCTGTTTTTGGTACATACTACATCTGCCTATCACACCATGTTCTTACATCAAACTACTGTTCTTGTGTATCCTGCATCTATCACTTATGATGAGACAGTCACGCGCGTGGGTTAATATGAGATGCATTACTCTTATAAAGAATGAAATTTCATCCTCTCCACATGATTCTCAAGAAACATCAAGCCTAAATGAAGATATTGAACGTAGCTGTGTACCTGAAGACCGCACTTCCCCTACACCACCATCACAGGTGCTTGCTCTAACTTCGTAGTTTGATATGTGGTTGCATGTTGCATACGGTGTCTAGCTTGTAATGCTTCTAATTAGGGTAAATTGCATCCGCTTAGTTTACACACTATACCTGTGAATATGACACGCCTTCCTATTTTTGGTACACACTACATCTATGTGTTAACCTTGTTCTTACATGAAACTACCTCTCTTCTGTATCCTGCATCAATCACTTACGATGAGTCACCTTTATTCATTGCATATTGCATATTATTTCTAGCCTGTTGCCATGTATTGCTTCTAATTTTGTCAAATACATTTGTTAGGGCACCCTTTTAATTTGGCAGAGTGATATTGGTTTCATCTTTCATATGGTTCCTAGCTTGCATCGATTCTAACAAGCACCTTGTGCTTAGTTTACACTTTATACATCATACATGTCAATATGTCACGCCTTCCTGTTTTTCATACATATTCCATCATCCTATCATGCGACTGCCTTACAAGAAAGTAGTGTTCGTCAGTATCATGCATCAATGAGTTCTGAAGAGCAAATTTTATTCCTTTTTCTTGTGGGTTTGACTTGACAAGGCAAAATCAAGAAAGAGGAAGGAAAAGAGTAAGGAAGGCGATGATGGTGGTCCTCTGCAGCAATGTAAACGGAGCATCTGTGCCGATTCTCCTTGTACTTATAGTGCATTACAAGGTCCAAGTCTCCGCTCCCCTACTCCACCATCCAAGGTTCTTGCTCTAATTTGGCAGTGTGATATCTGGTTGCATGTTGCATATGGTGTCTAGCTCGTATTGCTCCTAATTATTGTAAACTACATCTGCTTAGCTTACACATGATACATGTGAATATGACACGCTTTCTTGTTCTTGGTACATACTATATCTGTCTATCACACCATGTTCTTACATGAAACTACTCTTCTTGTGTATCATGCATCAGTCACTTATGATGGGACACCTTTAAGTTGGCAGTGTGATATTGGTTTGCGTCTTGAATATGATTTCTAGCATGTATTGCTTCTAGTTTGATGAACACCACCTATGACGAGACAGTTTTAACTTGGCAGAGTGATATTGATTGCACCTTCCATATGGTGTCTTGTAGTGTTTCTAATTTGTTGAAGTGGCTTTTGCTTAGTTACCAAATCATAGGTGTGAATATGTCAAGCCCTCCATTTTTTCGTACATATTCCATCCTTGTATCATGACTTTGCCTTTCATCAAAGTAGTGTTCGTCAGTATCATGCATGAATGAGTTCTGAAGAGCGAATAATATTCCTTTTTCTTGTTGGTATGACCTCACAATACAAAATCCATAAAGCTGAAGGAAATTGCCAAGGCATTGGATGATGGTGGTCCTTCCGAGCAACTGAAACGGAGGTTCTCTATAGATTCTACTCCGCCATCCTCCCAACAAGATTCGCAAGACAACGCAAGGCTAGATAGTCAACGTAGCTGTGTAGATGATGATCACATCTCCCCTACTCCACCATCACAGGTGCTTGCTCTAACTTGGCACTATTATATGTGGTTGCATGTTGCGTATGATGTCTAGCTTGTATTGCTTCTAACTTTGTTGAATTGCATCTGCTTACTTTACACATAATGCGTGTGAATATGACATGTGTTCCTGTTTCTACATCAGACTACTATTCTTGCACATCCCGCATCATTCACTTATGGTAAGGCACCTTTAAGTCGCCACTGTGATATTGGTTGTTTCTTGCATATGATTTCTAGCATGTACTGCTTCTAATTTGTTGAAACGCCATACAGTTTGAACTTGGCAGGGTGATATTGGTTGCATCTTTCATATGGTGTCTAGCTTGCAGTGCTTCTAATTTGTTGAAATGCCTTCTTCTTAGTTACCACATCATAGATGTGAATATGTCACACCATCCTATTTTTCATACATATTCCATCCTCACATCATGTGTTTGCCTTTCATCCGAGTAGTGTTCGTCAGTATCATGCATGAATGAGTTCTGAAGAGCGAATTTTATTCCTTTTTCTTATCGGTTTGACTTCACAATGCAAAATCATTACAACTGAAGGAAATTAGTCCGACAGTGGATGATGGTGGTCCTTCGGCGCAACTCAAACAGGGGGTCTCTACAGATTCTACTCCGCCATCCTCCCAACAAGATTCGCAAGACAACACAAGGCTGGACAGTCAACGTAGCTGTGTAGATGATGAGCACATCTCTCCTACTCCACCATCACAGGTGCTTGCTCTAACTTGGCACTATTATATGTGGTTGCATGTTGCGTATGATGTCTAGCTTGTATTGCTTCTAACTTGAATTGCATCTGCTTATTTTACACATAATGCCTGTGAATATGACACGTGTTCCTGTTTCTAGAACATATGTGTACATGATGAGCAGATCTCCCCTACTCCACCATCACAGGTGCTTGCTCTTACTTGGAACTGTTATATGTGGTTGTGTTTTCCATATGATGTCTAGTTTGTATTTCTTCTGATTATGTTGAATTGCATCTGCGTAGCTTACAACTTATACTTGCAACGATCACTTACCCATAAGACACATTTAACTGGGACTGTGATGTAGGTTGCATCTTGCATTATCTTCTAGCTTGTACTGCTTCTAATTTCTTGAAATGGCACTTACGACAAGACACTTTTTACATGATAGAGTGATATTGGTTGCGTGTTCATTTGGTGCCTAGCTTTCATTTCTTCTAATTTTGTTGAAATGCCTTCCGCTTACTATTTTTTTCATACATATTCCATCCTCCTATCGTACGTGTGAATATGAAATGCTGTCTTTTTTTTGTATATATTCCATCCTCCTATCCTGCGCTTGCCTTACATCAAAGTAGTGTTCGTCTGTATCATGCATCAACCGGTTATGCAGAGCTAATTTTATTCATCTAATTGTGGTTTTGACTTCATAAGGCAATATCAGAAAATAGGAAGGAAAAGAGTAAGTTAGGGGATGTTGGTGGTCCTCCGCACTGACACAAACAGAGACTCTCTAGATTTGCCACTGCTACTGCTAATGAAGTTGAAGTCCCAAGTCTACATGATGAGTTCATCTCCCGTACTCCACCATCGCAGGTGCTTGCTCTAAGTTGACAGTGTGATATTTGGTTTCATGTTGCATATGTTGTCTAGCCTGTATTTCTTCTATTTTGATTAAATTGCACCTGCTGAGTTTATACGTTATACATGTGCATATGACATGGCTTTCTATGTCTAGAATACACTGCATCTATCTATCATACCATGTTCTTACATCAAAGTACTGCTGTTGTGTATCCTGCATCAGCCACTCATGATTGGACGCTTTTAACATGGCAGTTTGATAGTGGTTGCATCTTGCATTGATTTCTACATTGTACTGCTTCTAATTTTTCGAATTTCCAGTTATGACACGACACTTTTAACTTGGAAGAGTAATATTGGTTGCATCTTTCATATGGTGTCTAGCTTGCATTACTTCTATTTTCTTGAAAATCCTTCTGCTTAGTTTGCACATCGTAGCTGTGAATATGTCATGCCGTCCTGTTTTTCTTACATATTCCATCCACATACGGTTGTCTTACATCGAAGTATTGCTTGTTTGTATCATGCATCAATGAGTTCTGAAGAGTGATTTTATTCTTTTGTGTTGTGGGTACAACTTGACATGGCAAAGTCAAAAAAGAGCAAGGAAAATAATATAGTAGGGAGTGCTGTTACTCGTCAGGTGAAACGAAAAAGGATCTGCCGTCGAGATTTTGCTGGTACTTATAGTGCAGTAGAAGGTCCAAGTCCACCGGCTAAATCTACAAACACAGTATCACCTGCTCCACCAGCTGCAGCATCCGCTTCAACTGTACCAACATCTCAACCAGTTACTTGTTCGTTTGCTCCGGAACTGGCCAGTTCCCAAGCTGCCTTCACACCTAACACTACTTCTGAAGCACTACTGACACAATAGGACTTGGCAAGATCAGATGAACCTCATGAGCATCAACACCAAGACGGTACCTGACCAAGTCAAGTTGCAGTTGCATGCTCCTTTATATGTACTCTCATAGTTTGATGTACACTAACACTTTCCATATTCGTTGTTGAACTAGCACCACGGCACAAGTGGAAACAGACATCAGTGATAATGCTTGACAAATTAACAAAATCTAAAGGAGGAAGAATGGAGATCCATTTTGAGGCAGGTTTAAAAAGGCCACGTGATGCTACAGAGTCAGGCAAGTTAGTATCAGAGGCAGCCATTGCCGTTAGTTGTCATGCACGTATCTTCCCAACGTGGATCCAGTACAGGAATGAGAGAGACAATACCTAGTTTAACACCTTCCTTGACCATTTGTCCGTAAGTAATGTTATTCATTGCAATTTGTAATATTGTCTTGCTCTGTCCCATACTTTCTAGCTTCCTCCTAATAAGACTCACATTCTTTTTTCACCGGATGAGGTTCAAGTTGGATCCGAAAGATGATGCAACTAAACAAGCATGCACTCATGTTTTTCAGGCTGCTCTACGACAGTATCGGTACCACCTTAGAAAATCTCACTTTGAAGGCAAGGCTAACAATGAAATCGCCCAAACATCTCCAGTGGAATATATTACAGATGAAGACTGGACAACCCTCGTTAAACACTGGTCTGATCCAAAGTATGAGGTAGGCTATATGTATTTGATCAGACCACATATTGAACTTGTATTTATGTATGTGCCATTTGTGTATGTGCCTTACAAGTGTATCTTGTTCTAGGCTAACTGTTTGAAGAACAAAACCAACCGTTCTAAAGTGAAATTCCAACAGACAACAGGATCTCATAGCTATATTGCACACCGCGAGGCTCCTGTAAATAGCTTCTACTTCCTTCTTTTGTGTGTGCCATATTATCGTATCTATATTAACTTGTTCCAAATACAGAGGAAAGCCCGTGCGGACCAAAAAGAACCTAAACTGAATGCGGTGCAAATCTTCAAGGATTGCCACACTAACAAGATGAAGGGCATGAGCACACCCGTTCAAGCTGCTATTGTAAGTCCTTACTCCTCCTGCCTTGAACTGATTGGTACTGCGATGTGTTCATTTAACTACTTGGTTTGCAGCCAATGTCAGTTACTCTGTTCACTTTTATACATAGTTGTCTTAACGTGTCATTTCACCTTACATGGTTTAAAAGAGATGAAGGATATTCTTTTGGTCTTGATCTGTAATCTAGTTGTTATGTTCACGTGCGCACGCAATGATAAAATAGCCTGTTTGTTTTATATCTGTTTGCCCATGATATGAATGATGTCATACTATGTTCATCCTACTTTCAACCATGTCTCTTTATCCTTAGATGTCAATGAATGTGAGGAAATAGACAATACAGTAGGCATGCTACATGGACATATGTTCCGAAAGTGATTTTATTATGTAGTTGGCACTACAATACATGCTAATGTATTACAGTAGTTCACCAAAATAAGTTATGTATAAACATTTAACCTACTTTGTTTGTTTTTATCTCATTAGTAAATTATTTGGTACACTAATCTACAAGTTCAAACTTTCAGGAAGCTACGGAACAAATGATTGAACAGCCACAACCACCTGAAGGTGATGAGGCTACTACAGGCACAATGTCACCTCTTGCTGTAGTTCGACAGTATCTCTCCACTAAGAGTGCAAAAAGCACCTTCCTGTGCAATTCTGGGTTGGTTGTCAAGGTAACCTCGTCCAAATCGCCTTCTGAACAAAATCTTCCTGCTAGACAGAGTGATATATCTGTGCTCCAGACACAAGTCCAATCCCTAATGGACGTTGTTTCGGAAACAAGAATAGTGGTTGAGAAATGTCGTCAAGATATCAATGGTTTTGAAACCAGACTATCAGACATTCGCTTCGTTGTTCAAGAGCAATGGCGGAAAAAAGGTGGAGATCGTGCTGCTCCATCAGATTCTACAGCCTGAAACATTAGCACTTAGGTCAAATGAACTATGCTTCTATACATCTGATGGTGCTTTTATCAGGAAGGACTGTAAACTTTATGCTAATAGGCCTTTTGTTGTATGGTTGGAATTTATTTTGTTGTGATACAAAAATTTTGATGCTGCCACAGGCTGCAATAATTACGACGCTATTTTTGTACAGTGTAGGTTTATCTTAGTAATGGATTCGGCCGAATGTTTCGTAGCAGCCCAACATGCCAACATTCGTCGGGCCCATTCCAATTCGGATAAAAACGACTACGGGCCGAAATTGGCATGTAGCCCATTAAAAATATCTGGGCCTAAATCAGCATAAGCTTTCATATTTTTCTGGTAGGCGTGTGCCCATAGTGGGCCTTTAACAGGCCTAAACATAATCTGGGCCCTCAGTAAAATTAGGCCATTTACAGGTGTAAATATCTCGAGCCCATAAAAAACATGGGCCTTTAATAGACCGAAAGTGAGATTGGGCCCTGATTGGGCCAAATAACCCACTGGACTTAGCAGGCCGAAATGGTGTCCCATTTACGATGCGGATCTTTGACAGGCCGAAATTCGGACGGGCCATAAATGCGCCGACCTAATACACGGGCCTTTAACGGGCCAAAACTTCGGTCGGTCTAGATTATCGTCATTTTTCTATGGGACGTTAATGGGCCCGATATGACGTTGGGCCACATATGGCCCATGGTTTACATACGACGTTAACAGGCTGGAAATGACAACAGGCCGAAAGTGGCCCAAATCTATAGTGGGCCTCTAACGGGCCGAATGTCAGACATGGCCGAATATGACCCAAATCCTTTACGTTCGTTTCTGGGCTGAAAGTTTTGATGGCCTGTAAATGGGCCCAAATGAAGCCGGACCTTTAACAGGACGGAAATACACCGGGCCGTAATTCGGCCCAATTACTTAGCGGACAGTTAACGGGCCAGAAGTGAACATGGGCCGCATTGATGACAAGTTTAGGACAGGCCGTTGACGGGCCGATTTGATAGAGAATATTGGGCCTTTAGCTGGGCCGGCCCATTATGGTCTGCAGAATCTTGTGGGCCTTTAGCTGGGCCGGCCCATTGTGGTCTGCAAAATCTTGTGGGCGTTTAGCTGGGCTGGCCCATTATGGTCTACAAATTCGTGTGGTCCTTTAGCTGGGCCGACCCATTATTGTCCGCTAAATTTTTCGGGCCTTTAGCTGGGCCGGCCCATTATGGCCTGCTAAATCTTATGGGCCTTTGGTTGGGCCGGCCCATTTAAACTTTGTGGGCCACTTTTGGGCCGGTCCACGTGTCAACATATCATAGGCCCATCTCGACTGTTGGATGCGTGGATCCGTCAGCCAATGAGAATTTTACACGTGGAAAATCGGCATTGGTCGTGGCTGTTAATGGGTTATCGGATCCAAAATCCGACCCGATAGCTTAACGGCGTTCTAGATGCCACGTGTCGGTCACCCTTGATGAAAGCACTTCTGTGATGCGCGATTTATCGTCATGGAAGTGGACACTTCCGTGATGATAATTTTGGTAATGTCATGGAACACTTCTACGACAACACATGTATGACTAGCTATCTTTATTCTGTCATAAGTTTGTCATGGATGTACATGCATGACAGAAAATGCGACCTACTATGACAAGCACGCATCATCACGGAAGTGTATTTTTTTGTAGTGTAGGTATCTGACCGCCGAAATCCCCCATAGGCTACCTGCTCAAGGGCAGGTTATCCCTACTCCCGAACCCAACGAGGGTGTTGTATTTGTTTCCCACTTCCTCCGAGGGCTAGTCTTTAGTCTTGATCCCTTCGTAAGAGGGCTCATGTTCTATTACGAGCTAGATTTCCATGATCTAGCTCTAGATTCCATCCTTCACATCTCGTCGTTTATCGTCGTGTGTGAGGCCTTCCTCCGCATTACCCCACACATCGGCTTATGGCTCAAGACCTTCAATGTGAAGCCAAGATGATCGATGGGTGACACGCGGAGTGTGGAGGCACTATAATAAGCGAAGGTGCCGACGCCCTATGGCCAAAGGGTTCCTTCCTAGAGGTGTCCGACTTATGGCAACGGGAGTGGTTCTACATCACAACACCCCGAGGTACAAAGCGGGCGACCGCTCCAGCCTTCCGCCCGGGCCCTCCACCCCAACTGGCGTCATGGGTCAACAAAGGGCTAGACTGGGGGCCAATGAATGACGTGCTGACATTGCAAAGCCACATCCGAGATCTCCTCAAAAGGGATGTCAGTCTCGTCAAAGTAATTCATGTAATGCTAGTTCGTCGGGTCCTGCCATGCCAATGTCGATCTCTCCTTACGTGGGAGTTCAACCTGGAAGGACCGCGAACTATTCAACACTTCTTTGGCGTGACGCTCGAAGGGATGTATCATTTATTCTTTGGATCTTGAATAAAGTGTCCGGACACCACCAAGGATGCGAGTCTGAACTGCAACCGTCCAGATACCCAAGTAAGTAACTCCGCGAGCGAACATGCTATCTTTATATTTGTCACAACATTATTCTGAAAAACTACCCTCGGCCAGGACTGGATAGGCGGAGAGGATCAGGTGTTCGGCCCCTCTTCCCGAAGGCTCACCGTATCTTGTACTAACCAAGATGCTAGCTCGCGCACCCTATCAAGTGCCATCAGGAGAAGATGAGGGGAGGAATAGCAAAGCCGAAAGAGGGCTTCATACATTACACATCCAAACCGGGGGAATTAGTGCCTCCACAAAGGAGGGAGATCGGGAAGGTGAATCTAAAATCCCCCCCCCCCATGGGAAGAAAAGGGGCGCCCCGGAAGATTTGGAAACGGAGGTTTCCAAACGAGGGAAGAAACCTTTGCTAGGGGGCCCTGCCCCAGAGGGCGTCCTTACCGCACAGCGCCCGCAAGGGGGCCAGCCATCAACCAAGCTATAAGTGGACAAAAGCACTTTGGTAAATATATCCTGCTTTATCTCTCAGAACAATAACCGAGACATATATTTTGCAGTCCGTCTTGTAGCCCTTCTCGACAAAGTTCGTCTTCGGCGGATGACCCCGAGGTGTCGTCACGGACGATTTCTCCTAATCCGCAAAGGCCAGAAGGTAAATTTTTGGCTGACCGAAGTCCGGGGTCCATGGCTCCTGAGGAGAGCAACAGAGGAAGTCTGGGACTGTCCGGTGTACAACCGGACACATTGATGGATCTTTTGGAGCAAGCGTCTATCTCAGAGGCACATCATAGCTTAATGGGTACGGTGGTTGAGAGGATCTCATCTGCCAAAAGCAGGTTGAATGAAGCTTTTACGAGCCTACTAAGAGGCTTTGAGGTACGCAAAGTAATGTGTGTATTTTTGGTTGTATCGCACATGCTAGGTGTGCTCTATATAGATAGTTGCCCCTGAGACTCTGGTTACCGTCAAGTGGCGGAAAACAGAGGATCATAGTCCTAGGTAATGATCGTGCTACTTTTATGTGCATGCGGCTGAAGGTCCGGTGGCTGACCGGACTGCTGATTTTGCCGAATTGAGGCGGCAGCTCGAAGTGGCGGATGCGGACATCACGCTTGTGAACAAGCGCGACGAGGCACACGGTATGTATATTCTGGTGGTCAGCAAATATTAATAGGAGCATGATGCTAGTATCTATAATATGCTTTGACTGTAGATGGAGCTGCCGCCGTGGAGACCCTTCGGGCGGAACTTGCCCGAGCCAAGGAACAAGCCAGGAGAAGCGATGCGGCTGCCCTAAAGGCGGGCTAAGAGTTAAAAGACGAACAGGCTGCTCATCGCTAGAGCGAAGATAAAATAGCCAGCATGGCTCTTGAGTTGCAAAATGCCACCGGCCGCTATGAGCTCCTCGAAAGGGAAAACCAAGCAAAAGCGTCTGACTTGAAGAAGGCTTTGGAAGCAGCCAAGGAAACGCGCTCTGAAATCAGAGCTGTGCGGGAGGAGCTTCGTCAAGCTGGAGATATCACGACTGGGAGGCCCTTTTTATTGCGGACGAAGTTCGGCGATCCGAAGTATGCCCCTCTTGATCAATTATGGAGTTCTGCAGACGCGTACTTGGACTTAGCAAAGAGTGCTGCTGATGCGACTAGGTATTTCAAGGATCAGAAAGATCATGATGTGGAAAGGTTGTTCTGGTCGCATTTCGGTGCTCCAAAGTGTCCGCTGTTGTTAAATGAACAAATGGCTGAGTGGGCCGATCTCCATAGGTTGTCTGAGCTTGCCATGAGGACTGTTGTGGATCATCTTTGGCCGAAGGAACCAAGTCCGGATAGTTATTTTGGTTTAGTGCAACAACTTCTCCGTGTTGTGCCGCATATCAACATTGTAAATAGGTCGGCGTGCATAGAGGGTGCGCGGATGGCTCTTGCCTGTGTTAAGACATACTGGGCAGGAATGGAGGCCACCGCTATTGCAACCAGGGGTCCGTCCGGAGGCCAGGACTCACCCGAGCACTATTTTGAAGAGGTCCTAGAAGACGCCCGTTTAATAGAGGCCCAGTGCTCAAAGGATACCATGTTCGAGTGACATGTATCTTGATTGTAAAAACAATGCTACTTTGATTATAAAGGTTGTGTTTATACTTTTGCCCGAAAGTATTATAGTGCCTCATGTGCGGCCATTTATGTATGTATGTATATAACCTGAAAGTTTTCAATCATCTGCTTCAGCCCCCACGCATGCAATGCGGGGGTGTTCGGTAAAGCGCGTAATCACACTTGATCCAACGTCTTGGTCCATTAAGGAGGTGATAGCACGGAGAACAAGGCAATCGGACTATATAGCTTTAACACTTTCACTTAGCCATAGGAGTTTGATGGTGGGGCTACTATATAGCCCCTGGTACTTCCGCGTTCATCCGAATATGGTGCACGTACGTACATGACCAGGAATCCGGTCCTTCGTTAATGCGGAGGAATCGCGAAGATTCCGCTGAGTCATCGAGTGGTTGACCAGTCTCTCGCCTTATCATGACAGTCAGTTTTCGGCTTTCTCTACTGAGGTGCTCATCCAGATGAACCAGGGCACAATCACAACAGTTCTCCCGGTGCCGCCTTAGCCAATATAGCGGAACGTAAGGTAGCAAAACACGGGAGCCGGGCAAACCCAACTATTGACCAAAGACATGATTTTGAGATGATGCATATAAGGCCAAACTCACGACGCCGAACACTCCCTAAGATATTCGGACTTTACAACATATACTGGGCTGAGTAACGCCCTCGATAATGAGCCCTGAATTTCTAGGTACACGCACTAATCTGGCATGACGAAATGCCAATAACACCAGTATCCCTCTTGGTTATGTTAAGTGCCCGGAGGGTGTGAAGCAACAATAGACATTAAAAAAAGGTTTACACAGGGTCTTAATCTAAAAGAAACCTTTGAGTGGGGCCCTGTTGCACGTCTGCGCCTTTGTCTCTGTTGTGCCGTATCCTGGAAGGGTGTAGCATGATGATCATCTGTAAAAAAAGAAAAACCCAGGTGAAAGACTGCGCGCGAAAAGTTGGTTATTCTTAATGAACCATGATAATTCAATCTATTGTATATTAGTAGGGTCGAGCTGAACTAAGGACCCTTTTACATGCGGGCAGCCCCTAGCACCACGTTTGGGGGCATATCTGTCGACCAAGCTCAGGTTCATCTGGGCTGCTACAACTAGTGGTGCGCCGGACACGTCTACACGTGTCCATGGTCTTGACGACCGATCTTTTATTCGGGTTGGGGGGGGGGGCATTCAGTGGTTCAGCTGCTAGAGCCGCCTCATATTCTTTCGCACGTAAGGAACACTCTACATTTCTGCTGACTGTGATGACGCCACGTGGACCGGGCATCTTAAGTTTAAGATAAGCGTAATGCGGAACTGCGTTGAAACGAGTGAAGGTCGTTCTTCCGAGTAGTGCATGGTATCCGCTTCGGAATGGAGCGATGTCGAAGATTAGTTCTTCACTTCGGAAGTTGTCGGGCGAGCCGAATACAACCTCTAGTACTAGAGAGCCCGTGCATAGGGTCTCTATGCCTGGTATTACTCCTTTAAAGGTAGTATTGCTATAGCTGATTCTTGATGGGTCTATCCCCATCTTGCGGAGAGTGTCCTGATATATCAGATTAAGACTACTGCCGCCGTCCATGAGGACTCGGGTGAGATGGTATCCGTTAATTATTGGGTCGATTACCAAGGCAGCTGATCCTCCTTGCCGTATACTAGTCGGATGATCCCTGCGATCGAAAGTGATCGGACAGGCCGACCAAGGGTTAAACTTGAAGGCGACGGGCTCTACAGTGTATACGTCTCGGAGTGTGCATTTGCGCCTCCTCTTTGGTATGTGAGTTGCATAAATCATGTTCACTGTTTTAACCTCTGGTGGAAATTTTTTCTGTCCCCCCAATCTTCGGCTAGCGAGGCTCATCCTCGTCTTCACTTGGCGTCTCCCTCCCGTTGTGTTCGGCGTTTAGCTTGCCAGCCTGCTTGAAGACCCAGCATTCTCTGTTGGTGTGGTTTGCAGGTTTCTCGGGGATGCCATGAATGTGACATAATCTTTCTAGAATTTTGTTTAGGCTAGACGATCCATCTCTGCTGCCTTTAAATGCCTTTTTCCGTTGACCGGGTCGAGAACCCCTGAATCCGGCATTTACCGCCTTGTTGTCTGGGCTGTCTTCATTGTTTCGATGTTTGTTTTTATTGCGTCACGGCTTCCCATTGCTGTCCCAAATTTCGGATGTGCCTGGGTCGCTGGTGCTGCTATGGGCCAACCAGTTGTCCTCGCCTGAGCAGAAGTGGGTCATAAGGCTTGTTAGGGCCGCCATTATCCTCGTTTTTTCCTGGCCGAGGTGTCTGGTGAGCCATTCGTCCCGGACACTATGCTTGAAAGCCGCTAAGGCTTCGGCATCTGGGCAGTCGACGATTTGATTCTTCTTGGTGAGAAATCTATTCCAAAGCTTACAGGCTGACTCTCCGGGTTGTTGTATTATGTGACTTAGATCGTCTGCATCCGGAGGTCGGACATAGGTCCCATGAAAATTAGCCCTAAAAGCGTCCTCAAGCTCCTCCCAACTTCCGATTGACTTTTTGGGGAGGCTTTTCAACCAGTGCCGAGCTGGTCCTTTCAACTTGAGGGGCAGGTACTTGATGGCGTGGAGATCATCTCCACGAGCCATGTGGATGTGAAGGATGAAGTCCTCAATCCAGACCCCAGGGTCTGTCGTTCCGTCGTATGCCTCTATGTTCACGGGTTTAAATCCCTCTAGGAATTCATGATCCAGCACCTCGTCGGTGAAGCAAAGCGGGTGTGCGGCACCCCTGTATTTGGATGTGTCATGGCGTGCTTCCGATGGTTGTAGTGTTCGGTTTTGATTTCGAGCTGTTATTCGATCAGTATAGTCATTTTGGTGTCCGTGATCCTGTGCTGGAGCATGCTTCCTAGATCCATAGATGGACCTGGCCATACTGACTTTTTTGTCCAGGTGCTCACGTAAATCGTGTGCTGACTTGTGTGTGGCGTCATTAGCCACCCTATCGTGGCCACAGGGTGCTTGGTCCGGCGGATCGGTCGTATTATTTTTCGGCGAAATGGGCTCTATAGCCTCGTCGTCGAATTCGGCAGCAACTTGCTCTTTGGGTAGCTCTTTGTATGGTGATCGCCACCGTATTTTAATTTAGTGTCAAGCACTTTATTCCATCTGCGGTTGAGCGTATCCTGCACGGCCTTAAGCCTTTGCTTCTGCTTCTTCAAGCTCCTCACGGTGGCGAGAAGCCTTCTATGGAGGTTCTCTTGTTCCAAGTGCCTTTCCGGGGTGATGAGTGCATCATCGTCCGGACTGTTCTCCTCTCCGAAGACAGGTTTATGAGTTTTATCTCCGCCGTCGCTATGATCGGACAGCGGCCCCGGACTATTTTTGCCGTCCCCTAGCTCATCCTGCTCCATCACTGGGTTCATGGAGTCGTCTTGCCTTTGAAGTCAACCAGGATGTTATTCCTTCTTGCGCTGTTATCGTTGTTTTTACGGTGGCGGGATTTAGAGTGGTGCCATCGTCGGCGCTGTGGTTGCTTCTCGAGAGGATTATCCTCCGTTGCATCCTTCTGTTCCTCGCCTTTGTTTTCTTTGGGTGTGTCCACTATGTATATATCATATGATGAGGTGGCTGTCCAGCGTCCTGTGGGCGGTGGTTCCTTTTCTTCTCCAGCATCGTTGTCCAGACCGTCGATGTCTTCGGAGTCGAAATCAAGCATGTCGGTTAAGTCATCGACAGTGGCTATTTAGTGGGTGGTGGGTGAGGAACGAATTTCTTCATCGTCCACTTCCTACTCGAGTCAGACATAGTTCAGCCAAGAGTATCCTGACAGGGAGAGAGATTTCAGTGAATTTAGCACGTCGCCCAAGGGTGAGTGCTGGAAGATATCAGCGGAGGTAAACTCCATGATCGGTGCCCAATCAGATTCGATAGGCACGGATGCGCGTGGTTTGGAACCTATGTCCAGAGATGAGTCCGAGGGTCCGATGACACAGATCTCTTTGGGGGTGAAGTATGTGTTCGGCTCTAGAGCCGATGAGTGTGCGGCCTCCGTGGCGGGTGTCGGTGTCAAAACCGGTGGATCTCGGGTAGGGGGTCCCGATATGTGCATCTTAGGCTAATGGTAACAGGAAGCAAGGGACACAATGTTTACCCAGGTTAGGGCCCTCTCGATGAGGGTAAAACCCTACTTCCTGCTTGATTAATATTGAATATATGAGTAGTACAAGAGTAGATCTACCACCAGATCGTAGAGGCTAAACCCTAAGAGCTAGCCTACGATGGTATGATTGTAATTGTGATCAGCCTTCTAAGGACCATCCTCTCCGGTTTATATAGACACCGGAGAGGGCTAGGGTTTACATGGAGTCGGTTACAAGGAAGGAAATATAATATCCGGATCACCAAGCTTGTCTTCCACGCAAAGGAGAGTCCCATCCGGACACGGGCCGGAGTCTTGAGTCTTGTATCTTCACGCTTCAATAGTCCGGACGAGGTATATAGTCCGGCTCTCCAGATACCCCCTAATCCAGGACTCCCTCAGTAGCCCCTGAACTAGGCTTCAATGATGATGAGTCCGACGCGCAGTCTTGTCTTCGGCATTGCAGGGCGGGTTCCTTCTCTGAATACTCCAAGGTTATTATCGAAGACGTAGACCGTGTCCGGATCTACAAAATGATCTTCACATACTACCGTAGAGAGAATGATACTTCAGCTGACAACTTTTTAGATGACGTGATATGTCATTACGGTCAGGTCATTATTCAAACCGTTTTCCCACAACCAGCCACAGCGCGTATTGTGAGGCGGTTTCCTTGACATGTCTTGTCAAAGCAGTGATCGTGTCCCCTTATCACGGGATTCTCATCAATACGGGTATGGATAATCCCACCGTGCCATCAATCGTGGTGCTTGGGAAGTAGGCGATTCTCAATGGGCAAGTGGGGAGGCGCACCGCTTCCGTTGCCTCTATAAAGGGATAAGAGTTCCCCAATGTTACCCACGCCTTCTTCCTCCTTCGCCCACTCTTGCCCCCTCGAGCTCCAACGCCCGAGTCCAAATCTTCTCCGCATAACTAGACATGTTCGGAGCAGGAGGCAATTGGGTGGCCTCCACCGTGAAGGAGAAGCACATTGCGAATCTTCGGGCGGCCGGATACTTGGCCGCAGACATAGCGCACCGACTACCGGACGACGGGCAGGTTACTCCAACTCCAGGACCCCACGAGAGGGTCGTGTTTCTCGCCCACTTCGTTCGTGGACTGGGGTTTCCACTTCACCCCTTCGTACGTGGGCTCATGTTCTACTACGGGCTAGATTTCCATGATCTAGCCCTGAACTTTGTCCTCCACATCTCGGCATTCATTGTCATATGACAGGCTTTCCTCCGCATCAAGCCTCATTTCGGCTTGTGGCTGCAAATCTTCTGCGTGAAGCTGAAGATCGCGAGCGGCCAGCAAGCGGAGTGCGGAGGAGCCATGGTGGGCAAGATGCCTAATGTCACCTGGCTCGACGACACCTTTGCGGAAACCTTGAAGGAGTGGCAGTCGAGGTGGTTCTACATCACTGAGCCGCGCAACGCCAACTGGGCGGCGGCCCACGAGTTCCTATCCGGAACCCCCATGCGGCTCACTTCCTGGGAACAAAAGGGCCTGTCCTGGGGCGAATCTACAGAGCTGACCGGACTCCAAAACTGCATCAAGGGCATGAAGGACAAGAACATCAAGCTTGTCAATGTGATCCAGGTCATGCTCGTTTGCCGGATTCTACTGTGCCAAAGGCGGGCATTCAATCTATGGGAGTTCGTCCTGGCCGAACACCAGACGCTTCAGAGGCTCTACAGCATGAAGCACAAAAACGCGTGGAAGGCGTTTTATCAAGGCCTCCGAAGTACCTCCTCCCATATCCGAGGACCGTGGGCTCCACGCCGTGCGGCCTCCCAGTCAGGTGAGTTCTCAGGCTGCCACCGGATTCGGTTCTTCCCAATATATTCATGGGGGAGCCTTAAGTAATTGTGCATATTTGTTCAGGTTTATGTGGAGATAGCGGAGCAGATTGACTGTCTGGCTCCGCTGCCAAAAAGCCTAGCTAATGCACTCCTGACGAAGATGCTGGTCCCGGTGCCCTACAAGGGGCCGGAGAAGAAGGCCGATAAGAAGGCCTCGGGGATCTGAAAGGGTCTCCGACGTAAGGTTGCGCCAGAAGCCTCGTCCGAAGACGACGAGGCGCATTCCTCCCTCGAAGGGGAAGAAGAAGACGAGGAGGCCGCCCCATTCGGAAAGGACGAAGGACCTGAGAGGGCGGACCAGGGGGCCAGGAAAGGCCCCCGGTGCAAGGCCGTCATACCCTCATCATCCGATGATGACGAGGCAGATTCCTCCCGCGGAGGCGGGGGGAAACAAGAAGAAACTCCACCTCCCCATATTGGGGGGGACAAAAAGAGGAAGGCTGCCCCGGAGGGGGAGGCTGGGACGTCCAAGAAGGGAAAGGCGTCCCTTCCGGACTACTCCGCCACCGCTGCCGATAGCGAGGAGGGGTGGCTGCCCAGGAAGAAGCCCCTGGTGCGATCATAAGTATCCGCACTCTATCGTAATTTTGCTTCATAGTTTTGTTATAATGCCGAACTTGTATGTAGTCCGGCCAGGGTCCATCCCGAAGCATCGTCTTCGGCTGGGTCCTTGAGCGATTCGGCGATGAACTCACTCCCGACGGCCACTACTCCTCAGCCTGCACATGACACGGAGGTGTTATCCCAAAGGCTACCAGAGTGGGGGGAGGTGGCTCTAGAGACGCCCCAAGGCGGCATTCCAGACGTCGGACACGTGGGGTTCAAGATCCCCATGTATCATGTTGATGAGAGCCGCGGTAAGCCGGACTCTCAGGCGAACACTGTTCTGGTGCCTTCAACGGTTCCGGAATTAGCCAGGCAGCCCCTCGTTAGGGAGGGAGGGCCGTCTGTGTCGAGGACTTCTGTTGCGCCCGAGGCGCCGGATTGTCTGCTGGAAGCGCTTCGCGATGCTTCCATAGATGAAGAGCACCGTACTCTTATGAGTGCGGTAATTCAGAAGGTTTCGTCCGCCAAGAGCGGACTAACCGAAGCCTGCACCAGCCTCCTGACAGGCTTTGAGGTAAGTAATAAAATGTGTGAAATTACCACCCGATAGGTAGTAGCCCCTGATACTCTGTTTGGTGTTCGGAAGGAAAAACCAAATGGAAGGTCAATTATAATACGCAGGAGTCTAACAATAAGTTTGAATGTGAATAAGCAGGCCATGCTGCTTGCCGCTGCAGTCCGTATGGCCGAGATCGGTGGACTAAAACAGGACCTCGAGCAGGCGCAGGGAGAGCTCGACCTCACGAGGAGGCAGCTCGAAGAGATCAAAGGTGAATGATTCCCCTTTCTCATATAATGAAGGATAAATAAAATTGGTTATTCTAACGACGAAGCGTCGTGATTTGATAATAGATGCCAGCACCGAAGTGGCGTCTCTCAAGAAAGCGCCGTCCGAGGCCGAACACAAGGCGGCCTTGGAATGCAAAGAGCGTGAAAATCAAGATGCGAGAGTGGGAGAGGTACAACAAGAGCTCCAGGATCTCATCAAGAGGTTCGAGGCCGTGGAGCATGAGCTTAAGGAGAAAGAGGGCGAGCTTGCGAAGGCCCTTGCAAGTATAAAAGACGCCAAGGCCGAAGCCGAGAAGGCACAACAGGAGATCCAGGAGGCCAAAAAGATAGCGGCAGGTAAGAAATTCTTTATGCAAAGCAAACATCTGGAGGAGGCGTTTCTTTTACTTACCCGAGTCTGGAGCTCTCTAGGGGCATTCGCAGATCTGCCATGCAGCGTATCAGACGCCGCAGAGTTCTACTATGCTCAGGAGGGGAGCTCAACGGAGAAGCTGTTCAGGTCCCAGTATGCTGGGGCCGAACATCCAACGCCTCTGAGTGAACAACTGAAGCAGTTGGTCGAACTCCACATGGCTGCCGAAGTGGCTATGAAGGATTTCATAGTCCGGATCTGGCCTGGTGAGCCCCTGCCCACCAGCTACTTCGGCCTGATCAAGCGGATGGTGAATGCCTATCCGAGACTGGAAGTCATCAAGCGATCTGTTTGCATTAAGGGTGCCCGCCGGGGCTTTGCCCGTGCGAAGGTGCATTGGGGCAAGCGATGCGGAGAAGCTGGTGAAGGACTGGCCGCCGGAGGGCAAGGCGCATCGTTATCCGGAGAAGTATTATGATGGTGTTATGAAGGGCGCTCGCCTCGTGGCCGATGAATGTACCAAGTACATAATTTTAGAATAAATTCACTTATGTCATGTTTGTAATTTAAGGACGAAGTTACTTGCACTATGTAGCACTTTTGTTATTTAAAATATTACCTTCTGTGCGGCTGTTTATAAAATTCTAAAAGTAGGCCAGTCGTCGGCTTCCGCCCCCATGCAACTAGTACTGGGGTGTTCGTGGAAAACCCAGACACTCTTTATCCAAATGTTTGGTCCCTTAAGGAGGTGTCCGGTGCAACGAACAAGGCAATCAGACTATGCGGCTTTATAACCTTCACTTAGCCATAGAAGTCTACAATTTTAAATTTCGGCGAAGCCCCTAGAATCCGGAAGGCCGAATTGGGGCGCTATATAAGCCTAGATCGGACGAAGCCGAATTATCGCCTAAAGCTGAAAAATCTTTAAGGATTTTAAGACCTCTCGAACAGCGACCAGCTCTCGCCACATCATGTCGGTCAGTTTTCGACTTTCTCTACTGAGGTGCTCGTCCGGAAGAACCGGGACACAATCGCAGTAGTTCTCCCTGCGCTACCTTAGCCAATATAATGGAACATAAGTCACCAAAACAAGGGAGCCGGGCTATCCCAACTGTAGACCCAAGACATGATTCGGAGCTAATGCATATAATGCGATAAGTTCGGGGTGCCGCACTGTTGAAAGTGTTTGGACTTGTCTTGCCATATTATGGGGCGCCAGAAGAAGCCCCTGGCAAACTGAATGTACCAAGGTGTACGGATGCAATATCAAATAGACGTTTGTAAGAAAAAATGCTCAAATAAGAATAATAAGCTGACACTATATATGATCTCCCATTGACGAATAATACGTTTAAGCGTATGTTTACAATGAATGCATTAACTGGAGATAAATAGGATTATTTGACATATCCTATCCGGGGGCAAGCTACGTACAGATAGATAAAACAGGTATAACGATCGTAAATAGATTCCACCTGGGTATTTCCGTCTGTACGCATAGCATGTTGCCTCCTTGGGTTTCTCTCCTATGGAAGTCCGTCGATTTGGCTCTTCTGAGGAGGCTGCACTAAAGCAATGTCCTCAAAGGTGAAAGGAAAGGTTATGAAGGTATGAGGCGGTGATACCGCGCTGTTGACTGTGCCACTGCTTTGCCTCCGCCTATTGTCGGTGTCAAAACCGACGGATCTCGGGTAGGGGGTCCCAACTTGTGCGTCTTAGGATCAATGGTAACATGAACACGAAATTTTACCCAGCTTCGGGCTCTCTTGATGAGATAATACCCTACATGCTGCTTGATTGACTATAATGAGTATAGGGGTTACAAGAGTTAATCTACCGTGAGATCATATGTTGTGGTCTAAACCCTAGAGGTATGATGAGTAATGTCATAATAATAATCCTCTATCGACTAGCCTAGCGTCGGTTTATATAATGTACCAGAGGCCTAGGATAACAAGAGTCCTAGCCGAATATGCAAGTTGGGGAGGACTCCTTGTCTTGATCACCAAGTCTTGTGGAATCTTCCTTGTATGCGGCAACTGTCCGAACTGGCCCATGAGTATACGACCATGGGGGTCCTCGGCCCAATCTAACTGATCGGGGGACGACATGGTGAGTACCCCCTAGTCCAGGACACCAGTAGCCCCCTGAATCGGTCTTCAAGTTGGGGACGCTCCATGATTCTTCCAAACTATTCTTCATCTTCGGTCGTCGGTCTTGAAAACTGGTTCAACCAATCTTCTCGTCTTCGATCTTGAGGATCGCAAAGTAAATCTGAAGAGTTTATGTGTCGGGTATCCGAGGAGCCCTCTTAAGTTTCCGGCCTTTATCAATGCCTTGTTATTATTATGCCGCACTTTAGGTTTGAAGTTATTCCCGGGCGATAGCGTCCTCTTGCGTCCGAGCTCCAACGCCGGATTGCATTCGAGGTATCTTTTGCAGCCAAGCACTAACGCCGGAATATATCCAAGCTCTAATGCCGGACTGTGTCCAAGCTCCAACGCCGGACTGTATCCGAGCTCCAATGTCGGACTATATCCGAGATGTCATAGATCATCTGGGTTCAAAAAGTTGAAGAAGTTTAGCCGAGCTTAATGCCGGAAATGTCCTCTATGGAGCCAGCCACTGGCGCGCGAGCTTAATGCCGAACTGCTTCCGAGGTGGTGCACCAACCCTGACTGCGGGCTGATTTTTTGATTGGTGCAATTTATTCTCTGCTGAGATATATAGCCAGTAGCCCTCAAGGTATGTGTGTCGGTCTAAAACCCGAGATGCACCTGAAGGAAAACATGAAACCGCTGATCCTAGTTGCCCCTGAGACTCGGGCGATGCGTGAAATCGGCCTGAGGATTAATTGCTAGCTCGGCAGCATACATAGGAATATAAACGCGGTGTGCAAAGTCTTTGAGACTCAGGTTGGGTGCGGCCGACCATCCTGAGGATAATAATCTCCTCGAAAACTATACTGCACTTTAAGTTTTCTGCATTGGATTGTCAATGCCGTAGCCCCCGAGACACTGGTCGGGTGGCAACACTAGATCAGGGGATCAACCTGCCCTTTTAATATTTATAAATAATAAGCCCGATGCCTAGTAGCCCCCGAGCCTTAATGCGGGCACGGGAGGCCGAATTAAGGATCGATATCCATAGCAAATCACAAATTATGTGTAATGAATCTATGTATCCAAGTACTTTACGTCATTAATGCTCGGATCCGCATTGTACAAAACTTTGTTGACCGACCATCGGCTTCAACCTCCTCGGCCAGCAACCAAGGGGTGTTTGTCCTACTTTATAAAGCCTTTATGAGGGCAAAGATTTACGCCAAACAAGGCAATCCGGCCATACTGTTTTACAAAAAAGGTACGCAAAGAGACATGTTATATTTATTGTTTAACATAAGAAACATCGTTGAAAGAAAATAGTCCCGCTATCGGTTCCTTTCTTTGGCTTGTCATGCTAAGCATGATCATGAAACGTCAGCTCCGATCAGCGTGGGAGGAAAATACTGAGGATTTAGTTTGGCGAAAGCTTCCAAACTCTGTGGTCTAAATGAACCCAGATATTTACTTCCGTTGCGACCGTTTATAACCTGAAAGTGGCCCATCATCGGCTTCTACCCCCTTGTAGATGCTACACAGGGTGTTTCCAAAATAACAAAACAACCCTTAGCCGACGTCTCGGTGCCCGAAGGCGGTTGTGTTGGCGGAAACAAGGCAATCAGATATACGGGCTTAATAACTTTCACTTAGTCATAGGAGCTTAAAGTTGGGAGGCCAGCAAGTAGCCCCCTGCTTAGTGTTCGGCGACAGCCGAGGTCACGCCGTAAACACTTAGGCCAATGTGCTGACCGGTTTATGCTTTATTATGACAGTCCCTTTTCGGCTTTCTCCACCGAGGTGCTTAACCATACGAGTTGGAAGCACAATCGCAGTGGTTCTCCTTTTTCACACCTAAACAAACAAAGCGGAATGTAGGAGGCAAGCACAGGAGCCAGGCAACCCAACTATCGACCAAAGACACAATTTGAAACCGATGCATATATAGCAATATCCGAGAATTTTTGCTGAATCTCTAAAGGTGTCCGGCATTGCACTGCGAGACATTTGCGGAAAACACACAAATAGTTGAAAAGTGCCATAGGATTGGAAAACCAAAAAATGTCAGTGAAAACTCGACGTCCGAACTAGATCAAGTGTTCGATGCCAATCCGAAAATTGAAAAAATTGTGCTTCTGCCGTGCTTTAACATGACACATCCTATCTCAAGACTTCAAGCGGGTCAGCCTATGGCTTCAACCTCCTATCCCGAAGGCGGAGTACTTTGGCGGCTTTGACACGGAAATAAGGCTATTGACCACACACTCGCGTCAAAAAAAGGAGTGATAGAAAAAGAACTTTGCAATGACTAGGAAGAAGAACACTTATTATAAAACAGCTCACATAAATTTAAGAGCCCCCGAGTGACTTGGGTAAAAGAATTGTATGTAAAATGATTGTATGTACCGAAGTACTTGTATCATGTTTGTGTTCACCCGAACTTTATTCGCGTCTTAACCGACTGTCGGCTTCTCCCTCTTCGGTCGAGGACCGAAAAGTGTTATGTACTCCACCTGTCGAGAGTATCGACGATGTTTCTGATAACCAGGCAATCAGGCCATAAGGCTGTAACAGACAAAGCGCGCTCAGGGAACTTATGCTATATTACTAACAAAGTGTAAGAAGCATCTTCGAAGAAAATAGTACCCCCACCGATGCCTTTCTTCGGTGCTCATTGTCATTATGACACTTGTGCAATAGATTTTTTGTACTCATGAGTTCTGTTGTGTGCCGACCATTATTGAAAACAGTAAGAGCGCTAGCTTTCGGCTTCATCCAGTCTGAGGTCCGGCTCGGGTGACCCGATCGTGACAATCGCAGAGGTGCTCCCTTTACTCCCTAGCCGAGCAATCGGCAACGTAGGAGTAAACACAAGAGCAAGGTAACCCAGCTTGCAAATCATTTAGGTCAATATGGTGCATATTGTGGCGTAATACACGAATAAGGAACGAAGCCGTACAAGTATAATCATATGCAAGAGGAAAAGCTCCAGCAAGGGAGCCCCCAAGTAAATGGGGTATTTGAATTTGTGTGTCACAAACAAAGTTTGGACAGGGAAGTTTTTCACAAGCAACTTTTTGCCAAAAAGGTATAATGCTTGTTCAAACCGAACAAAATTTAAGACTGAAAGTTTTTGAGCATGAAAGCAACTTAGCTGGTCGATATGTTTGGCATTGATGACGCGGTCCGAGCTTGATGTGGGACAGGGTTCCAGCCCCCAGGCTGGTCCCAAGGTGGCCGAGCAGAGATTCCAGCACTCCGAGAAGATGAAGCCGGTAGTCCAGCCGCGGTAATGGAGCAGGCCGGTGCGCCAAGGCGACAACACGACTCAGTCTGAGTCGATTGGCTGCACAAATAAAATAGTGCAAACCAAAAGAAATAACAAATAAAGATAATAATGTATATATATATAAGTTCTTCTACTTATTTAACACAAGTGAAGGAAATAATGAAAGAGATGAGGCCTAAGCGTCGAGGTCAATGTCGATGCAGGGCGTCGGCGTGATGCAATGAAGGCGTGACAAAGCCCGAATTCGCAGGTCAGTCCAAGTTCCGGATACGGCGTTCGCCGAACTATGCACGGAAACTGACTGAACCACCACACAATCATCGCTAATGCTGCCACCAATTGATAGACCTGTGTACAGATGATGGAACAAAGCAGAGTAATAATACCTTGGAAAAAATGAACCCAAACGAGCGAAAATTGCTAGGTTTAATAGCACCTGGTTTATCTATTGTAGCGGTTCGAAGAAAGTTTACTCCCAAAATTGGGACTCAATCCGCACACCCATTGCCTGATCGGTGATGAAGCGATGGCACGACGATCCTGGCAAAGGTTGGCTCGCCACGACGAAGCCCGTAGTCCAGCTAATGTGATGAAGCTTGTCGGCTGGTGACGCCGAAGTCTCTGGAGTAAGTTGATGAAGGGATGACGAAGCCCCCAGTCCAGGCAAGGAGACGGAGCAGGTCGGTGAGGAGATGTGTCAGCCGAGGTGTTGAAGTAGTTCGGCGTGATGGACATCGGCTCGATGAAGCAATAGTTCGGCCATGCCGATGCAGGTCGTAGCTTGTGACGTGATCAATGCTAGCTTGATGAAGTGACCGTGCGGCGATGCCGGTGTGCCCGCTCCGTGTAATCCGTGGGGCGGCGATGTTCGTGACGATTTACCCTTCGCGATACCGAACTATTGTTCGGCCAGCCGAGGTGATGATCCGAACAAGTTGAGCTTGGATCAACAAATTGACGACGTGTCTAGCGCAGGTCGGCCGCCGTGGAGTGACGTTGTCGGGCTGGTTTAACACCGGCGCGATGGTGAAAGTCGTATTGTAAAAATACTTTTAATATTAATGAGATGTGTGTGAGAATAGAACACAATGCCCCATACAAAAACGTCCTTCAAAAAGGATGTCACAAATCCCGTTCGTAAAGAAGATGAACTTGGGTCAGATTCATTCTGGCGTAGAAAACAGATTCGAAAAGTGATTCACTAATAGGAAGGTTCCCGGAGTTCGGACAGGGGATCGAGATGAATTTTTGGCAGGTGGTAGATATGTGAATTCCGCAGCCGATCAATGGATGAATCTTCCAAAGGACGTCTGAGCTAGATGCTGGACACCCCGCTCCAAACTCGTCCAGATTCTCATCCAGATTCAACAGGGCTCCAGTATATCGGAGATTGCCAGAGATTCCTCCATCGGAACTCAACGAAATTTTTTCAGGGTTGTTGTAGACTTAATTCTGCATAATTCCACCGAAGCAATCATTTAGGCAACACTAGAGGAGGCAGTGGCGGCGGATACAAGTTTGCTGTGCAGAAAAACAGCACGGTCGCCTAAGGGCAATGTTGACGTTGAGCCCCCGAGCTCCATGGATGACTCCTCAATGATCTTGATAGAGATCGGAGTTGATGTTGATGAAGGCACTCATCCGAACACACGATCGGATGTATGGCGTAGTCCTCGGTCCAGCCAAGGTAACCAGTCGAGCTGGTGACGAAGAAGCCGACGTCGCAGTTGACCCGCAGTCGAGTCAGTCATCCTCTCGCAGATCACACAGCGGAACTCTCAATGAAAGCACCAATGTCAGTGTCAAAACCGGCGGATCTCGGGTAGGGGGTCCCAAGCTGTGCATCTTAGGATAAATGGTAACATGAACACAAGATTTTACCCAGCTTCGGGCTATCTTAATGAGATAATACCCTACATGCTGCTTGATTGACTATAATGAGTATAGGGGTTACAAGAGTTGATCTACCCTGAGATCATATGTTGTGGTCTAAACCCTAGAGGTATGATGAGTAATGTCATAATAATAATCCTCTATCGACTAGCCTAGCCTCGGTTTATATAATGTACCATAGGCCTAGGATAACAAGAGTCCTAGCCGAATATGCCGGTGGGGAAGGAGTCCTTGTCTTGATCACCAAGTCTTGTGGAATCTTCCTTGTATGCGACAACTGTCCGAACTGGCCATGGGGGTCCTCGGCCCAATCTCACTGATCGGGGGACGATGTGTTGAGTACCCCCTAGTCCAGGACACCGTCACCTGTGCCCATGGTATTTTGAGTGCGTAATTATGTACGCGTGGCACGGATGTTGCTTTGGTGGGATTTGAGCGGAGGCTGGAATGCTAGTAGCGCTCTTGGCGTGCCTGGTGATCCTGTTGCGGAGTGCTCCAAACTCGCTTGACGGTGCTTGAGGTTGTCGTCACCGGATTGGTGGTTTGCTGGAGGAGGCCGCATTGTACTTCTGCCGCGAGGGCTGCAGTGTGTTCTTCTGTACAGAGAGAGCGGCCCATGTTTCCGTTGACTGTTATGACCCCGCGTGGGCCTGGCATCTTGAGCTTGAGGTATGCATAGTGTCGTACCGCATTGAATCTAGCAAATGCGGTTCGTCCGAGAAGTGCGTGGTTGCCACTGCGGAAAGGGACGATATCAAAGATTAACTCCTCGCTTCGGAAGTTATCCGGAGATCCGAAGACCACTTCCAATGTCATAGAGCCCGTACAGCGGGCCTCTACTCCAGGAATTACACCTTTAAAGGTGGTTTTGGTAGGTCTAATCCTTGAAGGGTCGATGCCCATTTTGCGCACTGTGTCCTGATAAAGCAGGTTCAGGCTGCTGCCTCCGTCCATAAGGACTCTTGTCAGGTGAAATCCGTCTATGACTGGGTCTAGAACCAATGCGGCTAAGCCGCCGTGACGGATGCTAGTAGGATGATCCCTACGATCAAAGGTGATCGGGCAAGCTGACCATGGGTTCAATTTGGGGACGACTGGCTCCATCGCGTAGACGTCCCGTAGTGCTCGCTTCCTTTCCCGCTTGGGGATGTGAGTGGCGTATATCATGTTGACCGTTTTCACCTGGGGGGGGGGGGAATTTCTTCTGTCCCCCCGTGTTCGGATGCCAGGGCTCATCGTCATCGTCGCTGTGCAGCCCCCTGTCCTTGTTTTCGGTGTTTATTTTGCCGACCTATTTAAATACCCAGCAGTCTTTATTTGTGTAGTTGGCTGGCTTGTCCGGGGTGCCATGAATTTGGCACGGGCGCTCTAGTATACGGTCTAGACTGGACGGTCCCTGATTGTTTCTTTTGAATGGCTTCTTCCGCTGACCGGATTTGGATCTGCTGAATCTGGCATTGACTGCCATGTCTTCGGTGTTGTCGCCATTGTTCCGCCGATTGTGTCTGGTGCGCCATAGCTTGCCATTATTGTCACGGACATCTGACGTGCCAAAATGTGGCATAGTGCTATTGCGAGCCAACCATGCCAACCAGCTGTCCTCGCCCGCGCAAAAGCGGGTCATTAGTGTCGTGAGAGCTGCCATGGACTTAGTTTTCTCCTGGCCGAGGTGTCGGGCGAGCCACTCGTCGCGGATATTATGCTTGAAGGCCGCCAAGGCTTCGGCGTCCGGACAGTCAACTATTTGGTTCTTTTTAGTTAGGAACCGAGTCTAGAATTTCCTGGCTGATTATCCGGGCTGTTGAGTGATGTGGCTCAGGTTATCGGCGTCTAGAGGTCGCACATATGTGCCTTGGAAGTTGTCAAGGAATGTGTCTTCCAAGTTTTCCCAACGGCCAATGGAAATTGCGGGCAGGCTGTTAAGCCAGTGCCGGGCGGGTCCTTTGAGCTTAAGGGGAAGATACTTGATGGCGTGTAGATCATCTCCGCGGGCCATGTGGATGTGGAGAAGGAAGTCTTCAATCCATACCATGGGGTCTGTTGTGCCATCGTATGATTCGATGTTTACGGGTTTGAACCCTTCTGGGAATTCATGATCCATCACTTCATCGGTGAAGCAGAGGGGATGTGCGGCGCCTCTGTGCCGGCCTATGTCACGACGCAGTCCGGCCAAATCAGGCTGGTTGTGTTCGGGCCGGCCGGATTTACTGTTAGTGTATCCGGTATGACGATCATCGTCATGTGCTGCGACGCGCCCCCGTGATTTGTAGATCAATCTTGGTTGTCCTGCGGTGTTATCCAATCTATGATGCAGGTGCTGAGTATTGCCCCGGGCCGTAGTAAACTGGCGTGGGGGTGCAGGCTGGTATTCGGGCTGATATGCCATTTTATCCCGACCACGAGGCGGCCGGTCAGCCATGTGGCACTCGAGTCCATATTCCTCGGCTGCCAGGACTACTGTCCATCTGTTTGTGAGCAGGTCTTGATCAGCTTGAAGCTGCTATTGCTTCTTCTTCAGGCTCCTCGCGGTGGCAATAAGCCGGCGCTTGAAGCGCTCCTGCTCCACGGGGTCCTCAGACACGCCGAACTCGTCGTCACCGAGGCTAATCTCATCTTCGGAGGGGGCATGTAGTTGTGCTCCTTCGGATACCCGTCCGTCGCGTGGGTCTTGGCTGTCCTGCCCATCTTCTTGCTCGGCCTGCTCGAAGGCGGGCTGATCGGGGCTGTATTTATCTTCGGCACCATCCGGATTGTTTTCGTCTCAAGTGCCGGTATTGCCTTGGCGGGGCTTGGAGCGGCGCTGGCGACACCCATGTTTTGCTTTCTTCTTGGAGGGGTTATCCTCCATTGCCTCATCGCCATTTGTTTCTTTCGGAGTGTCCACCATATATATATTGTATGAAGAGGTGGCCGTCCACCACCCTATGGGCGGTGGCTCCTGTGTGTCTCCAGCATCGTTGTCCATACCGTCGATGTCTTCGGAGTCGAAGTCAAGCACGTCGGTTAAATCATCGACCGTGGCAATGAAGTGGGTGGTGGGTAGGCAACGATTCCTTCGTCGCCTGCTTCCCACTCAAGACGGACATAGTTTGGCCCAGAGCCTCCTGAGAAAGAGAGAGACTTTAATGAGTTCAGCATGTCGCCAAAGGGCGAGTGCTAAAAGATGTCCGCAGCGGTAAACTCCATTACTGGACCCCAACCTAGCTTGGCTGGCTCGAGGGTATGCGGACCGGAACCAACAACCGGATACGAGCCCAGGGGCCCGTTGTTACAGGCCTCCACAGAGGTGAGACCTGTGTTCGGCTCCAACGCCGATGAGTGTGCGGCCTGCGGGGCGGGGTCCACCCCTCCATCCTTGGGCAACACGACCTGCTCCGGATTTAGATCCGGGGCCACTGCAGGGATGATATCCCAACCATTGTCCGACAACAGGTCTAGGCCGTGCTCGTCGTGACTATCTGGCGGTCCTGGCACAGGCCCGAATCCGTCGAAGATCAAGTCTCCGTGAATATCCGCCATGTAGTTCAAGTTACCGAACCTGACCTGATGGCTAGGGGCGTAGCTGTCGATCTGCTCCAGATGGCCAAGCGAATTGGCCCGCAGTGCGAAGCCGCCGAACACAAAGATCTGTCCGGGGAGAAAAGTCTCGCCCTAGACGGTGTTGTTGGCGATTGAAGACGCCATCAAGCCTCAAAGCGACGACACAGGGGAACTCTCAATGAAAGCACCAATGTCGGTGTGAAAACCGGTGGATCCTGGGTAGGGGGTCCCAATCTGTGCGTCTTAGGCTGATGGTAACAGGAAGCAAGGGACACAATGTTTACCCAGGTTTGGGCCCTCTCGATGGAGGTA
The DNA here is from genome assembly GCF_018294505.1 of Triticum aestivum. NCBI lineage: Eukaryota > Viridiplantae > Streptophyta > Magnoliopsida > Poales > Poaceae > Triticum > Triticum aestivum. The sequence continues at coordinate 46,429,164 of NC_057801.1, read as the reverse complement.
AAACCCTACTTCCTGCTTGATTAATATTGAAGATATGAGTAGTACAAGAGTAGATCTACCACGAGATCGTAGAGGCTAAACCCCAAGAGCTAGCCTATGAAGGTATGATTGTAATTGGGATCGGCCTTCTAAGGGCCATCCTCTCCGGTTTATATAGACACCGGAGAGGGTTAGGGTTTACATGGAGTTGGTTACAAGGAAGGAAATATAATATTCGGATGGCCAAGCTTGTCTTCCACGCAAAGGAGAGTCCCATCAGGACACGGGCCAGAGTCTTGAGTCTGGTATCTTCATGCTTCAATAGTCGGGATGAAGTATATAGTCCGGCTCTCCGGATACCCCCTAATCGAGGACTCCCTCAGCAGGGTCTCTCCACCCGTCCTCGGATGGCGCGATCTGCTCCGGATCTAAGGCCAGGGCAGCTGCAGGTGCGTTCTCTTGAACACCGTCTGATGGCAGATCTAAGTCATGCTCATCGTGACTGTACGGCGCACCTGTCATGGGCTCGAATCCGTCAAAGATCAAGTTTTCGCGGATGTCGGCAGTGTAGTTCAAGCTTCCAAACCTGACCTGATGGCCAGGGGCGTAGCTATCGATCTGCTCCAGATGGCCAAGCGAGTTGGCCTACAGTACGAAGCCGCCGAATACGAAGATCTGTCCGAGAAGAAAAACCTCACCCTGGATCGCATTGTTGTATATGATTGAAGGAGCCATCAAGCCTTACCATGATGACACAGTGGAACTCTCAATGAAAGCACCAATGTCGGTGTCAAAACCGGCGGATCTCGGGTAGGTGGTAACAGGAGGCGAGGGACACAATGTTTACCCAGGTTCTGGCCATCTCGATGGAGGTAGTACCCTACTTCCTACTGGATTGATCATGATGATATGAGTATTACAAGAGTTGATCTACCACGAGATAATAGAGGCTAAACCCTAGAAGCTAGCCTATGATTATGACTGTTGTTGTCCTATGGACTAAACCCTCCGGTTTATATAGATACTGGAGGGGGCTATGGTTACACTGAGTCGGTTACAGAGAAGGAGATCTACATATCCGAATTGCCAAGCTTGCCTTCCACGCAAAGGAGAGTCCCACCCGGACACGAGACGAAGTCTTCAATCTTGTATCTTCATAGTCCAACAGTCCGGCCAAAGTGTATAGTCCAGCTATTTGAGGACCCCCTAATCCAGGACTCCCTCAGTTTCACCTTCTATCATAGATCCGAAGGCAAGATATTCAATGCTAAGAATTGATCCTTTCTAGAGAAGGAGTTTCTCTCGAAAGAAGTGAGTGGAAGGAAAGTAGAACTTGAAGAGGTAATTGTACCTTCTCCCGAATTGGAAAGTGGTTCATCACAGAAACTTAGTTCCAGTGATTCATACATCAATTAGTGAGGAAGCTAATGATGATGATCATGAAACTTCAGATCAAGTTGCTACCGAACCTCGTAGGCCATCCAGAGTACGGTCCGCACCAGAGTGGTACAATAATCCTATTCTGGAAGTCATCTTACTAGAACATGATGAACACTACAAAAAAAGACACATTCGTGACATTTTGGGCCGAACGAATTTTTTTCCTGTCATACTTATGACACTTCTATGACGATAATTGTGACCAAACCCGGTATCATCATAGATGTGGTGGGCTCCTACTTCTATGACAGAAAATCATGACAGAGAATGGGCTTTTCGTCTTGGGCAGGCCGGAGACGCAGCTGCATGACATTCTTTGGGCCATCCATGACGGAAAAAACCATGGTAGAAGCGAGGGCGAGGAAAATATCGGGGTGTTCCCGGTTATGGTGGGTGGTCGGGGCCGAGCGATGCACAGAGGTTTGCGTGTTTCTCTCATACACGCACGCGCGTCGGTGCGACGCATTCGACTCTAACTGAACCCGAGCGAGGCGTTCGCCTACTAAACCCGAGCGATTGCACTGCAGGCTACGCGTTACTAAACCCGAGCGATCGATCGATGGCTATTAATTGAACCCGATCGAGCGATTCCTTCGCTACTGCTGCTAACTGAAGCCGATCGATGCTGCCTCTAGATGACTAGTGAGCATTGCAGGGGGGTTTAGATGAACAGTTCCCAGTGGGGGTAGATGAACATGACCCCGTGGTGTTGCCTATGGATGAACAGGACCCCGATAGATCGACCCGGTTGGGGCTGGATGAACAGGACCCCATGGAGGGCTGCATGAACAGGATGACCCCATGGAGGGCTGCATGAATAGTAGACGGTGGAGGGCTGGATGAACAGTAGCCCCTGGAGGGGTGGTTGAACAGGACCCCGTGGAGAGGGCTGGTTGAACAGTAGCCAGTGGAGTAGCGCGCGGTGGAGGCTGAATAAACAAGAGCCCGTGGATGAACAGTCGTAGGTGGAGGCTAGAGGAGGTCGACGGTGGAAGAACAGTAGCCCATGGAGGCTGGAGGAGGTCGACAGTGGAGATGAACAGTATCCCGTGGAATCCCATTTTACGGTATGCCACACCCCTCCCGATGAACAGGACCCCCGTTTCGACCGTAGCGCTCCAACAAAAGCCCGTTTCCTCCGTTTTGCGGTACGCCACACCCCTCCCGATCAACAGGACCCCGTTTCGACCGTAGGAGGTCCAACACAAGTCTGTTTCCTCCATTTTGCGGTTCGCGAGACCCCTCCCGATGAACATGCCAGTCCAGACTTCGAAAAATGCCACTGGAAATGGCATGAAATGGCGTTTTTCAAAGTTTGGAAATTGCAGTGGCATTTCTCTGAAACACCAGATTTTGAGTGGCATTCATCAAATTAACCCAAAACAAAATTAATTGGGTGAGCTGCTGGGTCTCTGGTGTCAGCCGCTCGTTGTGCAATTCTCTCGTTTATTGACTACGTTGACAATGGCATGGGACCGAGATGTGAGAAATCCATTAGGAGGAGCCATTTTTTTATTGGCTCAAAATAAGGAGGCACTTGCTTGCGTACTGCCATGACCTTGGTGGGTCCCTACTATCATCCACTCCACGTACAATCATCTCCTGATTGTGTACTCATCAACTTGGTTATTTATTTGCTAGGCTATTTATTAATTGATATGTTTTTCTTATTCAGAAATCGGCAAAGAGCCTATCTGTGAGTTATGGTATCAAGCCTGATGAAGAAGGCTCAGCTGGACTATGCCTTACTGCAAGGGGCTCCGTCACAACCTGTACTTACCGCGTGGACACGGACGGTCGCACACACTTCAACTCGGTTGGGTGGAAGAAATTCCTCGATGGCAAGAATCTTCGTGTTGGACAGGCCATCCTAATTACTATCAGGAACACCAACCGCCCAGGCTTGAGGATGATGATTGTCTTCGATATCATCTAGAACTACATATGTGTGTGTGGCTATATCATCTAGAACTACATATGATGATCGTCGTCGATATCATCTAGAACTACATATGATGATCGTCATCGATATCATATAGAACTACATATGATGATCGCCGTTGATATCACCTTATACTGCTTGAGGATGCATGTTGATTATGCATGAAATTGTTATCTAGTGCTCCCTTCATTCCAAATTACTCGTCGTGGTTTGAACTAAAACCACGACGAGTAATTTGGAACGAAGGGAGTACTACCTAGTACTTATAATGGTTAATGAATTTGATATCTAGTAGTAGTAACTAGTATCTGAAAAGGGAAAGAAGGAAAGGGGTATGGAGGAAAATGATGAAAGATATAGCAGTAGCGAGGGACAACGAAATCGCTATAGCTCACTAATAGCACCGCGTTCCGCAAAAACCGCTGCTGATATCTTCAACAGTAGTAGCGCGGGTATTAACCATGCTACTACTATAAGTTAGCTGTAGCGCCTTATTAGTAGCGCGTCTACCCGCGCTGCTGCTAGCCTCAAAACCCGCGCTACTACAATGGTTTTCCCAAGTAGTGATATGCTAATGAAACACCATTCGAATACTACAAATATACACTAATCCAGTGGCTAGTGCAACCGTAGAGTAGTTATTTTATTACAGGGTACAGTACAATGGTTTTACTGAACAGATTTCAATAAACTCTAGCACTGGAAGATCTCTATAAGAATTAACAACACAAAATGTAAAGGTAACAAGTTTCAGCATTGGTATACTAGATGTGCATGAGCATTAAACCAAATACAAAAGTCTGAAGGTAACTAGTATTATTAACTAATGACAGTATAAAAAATTGCAAACCATGTACCTCCAAGGTAAATATCATTTTGAACTCGGGGGGACCTTAAAACTTGCTATCCCAATCTAGATAATCGATCAAACATAAAAACTTGATCGAACGAATCAAGAGAACAGCCGGAGGAGGAGGTGCCCACTCTTGACCTTTCCTCTTGTCTTCATAATTTTTTGTGCAGTTTAACCAAAATAAAATGACATCAGCGCCTTGGCATTTTGGTGACACTGTACAAAAAAATTAACTTATCTCATGAAAGTGAGGTATGTAATCTATAAGCATTAACATTGCAAAAATCTTAAGGTAGTAACAAGTTTCATCGTTGGTATATTGGCTGTGCAACAACATTAGAATGCCTTAGCTGAAAAATCTTTAATACATCCACAATCAACAGGCAACCCTGAAATAATCCAGTGACATTAAATGGCATTGCTTAAATTTATCGGTGGCATTAGACTGAGTGCGGCATTAGTTAAATGTGGCGTTAGTTTAGCAGTAGCATTGCTTGACTTGACTGCTGGCGTTATACTAACAGCAAAAAAGTGGCAATAAGAGCATGGGAGGCCCATTCGGATAGTGGGCGCACCATTACGATGTACCTCCATGGACGCAGAGTGGTGAGGGAGGTATGGTTTCCCAGAGCAACAAATATCCAGGCAGCATATGTGGATTATGTCCCAGTTTTCTTCTCTTTAGCCACCTTTTTACTATGTGAGGACAACAAACCGATCGACCTGGTCATTCTCTATTGCGTTGTCATGCCTTTCTACCCTTCTTCAACCAAGAGACACGAGACTCGTTACTTAGCTACTGATTGTCCCCTTTTTAACCTAGATGCGCGTTTGATGCCTACTCTCTTGGACAGTACAGTCTCCCTTCCTTTCCTTATTCAACCCATGCATGGATTAGTCTGCACGAAGTAGGATTTCCTTTAATAGTGCAAATTAAGGATTTCATCTGTGTGACCAGCAGAGCAGAGGATAGAAAATTGGGAAGATGGTGGAGTGGAAAAAGATCCACTTGCAGCGATGTGGCAGATGGGGCAATAGAACAAGGGTATGGTTCGAAAAGAGGTAGCATACCTGAGGGTCGGTGTCGGAGTAATTGGCGACGGGTGCCCCGAAGATGGCAAGACAATTATTCAAGACATTGGGGCTAGCAAAGCCCCTCAGTCCGACTGCCCGTCCACTCCTGGCGGCTCCCCGTCCGACTGCCCTGCCCGGCCGGCTGCCGGCTGCCGACTGCGCCAACCAGTCGGCTGCCGACTGCGCCAACCAGCTGGCTGCTGACTGCAGCCCGACCCGACATCGACGAGACACCGACAAGACGGATGTACCCGAGCACTGTTCACGTGTCACCCTAGTCATCATGTACAGTGACACTTGTCCCTGGGCGCTATTTATGAAGTGACCCAGAGGACAAGTGTGACACCCCACCATGCCTTGCCCATGCCACCACTTAGCTTAGATAGTAAGCTAGCCACACCATACATATGGGCATCCATCCATCCATCCAGGAGGGGGCTCACGGCCACAAGCGCCACTATGGCCTCTTGGCAATTCTCTCTCACGCATGCATGCTAGCTAGCAAGATAGCTAGCTAGCACACACACACATATCCATTCGGCCAAGCACACCCTTGAGCTCATATGCATATACGAGGCCAGATGCCTGCGGCACTGACCTCATATACAACTCCAGGAGCACTCTGTACTAGATATATCAGATACACTCAGACATGCAGCAGTAGGAGTATTATCTCGCTGGAGAGCTCCGAAGCTGGGTAAACCACCGCGTGCTACTCGCATACCCGCTCCCGGGCTTATCAGCAGCAGTCTTGCCCTCACACGAAGCCACCTTGTGGCATATGTCGTCTTGCACCCCCCGTGAGAATACCACGACATTTGGCGCCCACCGTGGGGCGGTACTATGCTACCACGCTGCTGCTGGTTTCGCTGTCCGGGCGGGACCCTTTTTTCTTCATCGCCTCCGTTGCGGCGTCGCGCCGTCTCTCCGGTATTGCTCGGGGGCTCGACATCGACCCGCCCCCTGAGCGGCCGCGAGGGGTGGCACGTCCTCGTCGTCGGCCTCGCCACCTTGCATCTGCTCCCCTCCGCGTTGTGCCTTGCTCCGGCCGAAACACGCGTTAAGCTCCTCCGTATATCATTTACACAAGCTAGCTGGATGCAAGACAAACAGCGGTCAAACCATAGCTATACATGCCTCGTACACTTCCCAAACTCATAGCCCAGATAATGGCCATGCTCTATCAAAAAAGTCGGGCTTTGCCCCGTACACTAGCCATACTCTGGCTTCCCCGTCCGCGCTGCATCACCACCATTGGCCGTGGCCGCTGCCGTGCGGCTGGCCAAGCCACCGTGCTGCTCGAGCACGACCCCTTCCTCGAGGCGCCAGCGCCTGGCTCCGCTCCTCTGCCCAGCACTCACGCGCCACCAGGGGAGGAGCCCCTCACGCCCGCTCCACTCCTGCTGCGCTCGTGGCCGTGCGCTCAACCATCACCATCTCTGGCCGGCCCCCGCACGCGGTTTCGTCCATGCCCAGCCACCAGTCCGTCAGCCGCGCCCACTCCGCTCCCGAGCGCCGCTCGCGGGCCTCGTCGGCGCGCGCCTCCAAGCCGCTCCGGCTCCTCCAGCACGTCACCTCCGACTCCCCTGCTGCCCCGCGCGTCTGCGTACCCGCGCAGCATCTGGCCGGCTAGGCTCCTCCGTCCAGCTCCGCACGCGGCCCCAGCTCCGCGCGCCTGTCGCCGCACCCGCTCATGGCTGCCGGCTGCTCGTTCCATCTCGTCCATCCCCGAGTCCGCCTCACCTGGCCGGCTTCTCCGCCCACTGCCGCGTCCCGCCGTGGCACGGCCCTCTCCGCGCGCCAGCTCCCGGCCTGCTGGCTACGCCCACCACCCGGCCGGCCTGGCCGGCTCTCGCTGTTCTCCTCTGCGGCGCCCCGGCTCCCCCCTGCCGGGTTCCAGCATCGGCTTGCACTCCCAGCCGCGGCCGGACCCGGCCGCGTCCGCGTGCACCGGCTGCGACCACTCCGCCTCTCCGCACTGGCCCCGCGCCGCCTCGTCAGACCGGCTCCACCTGCTTCACCGGGCCGCCTCCCCACGCCGGCTCGGTCGCGCGCGACCGCCTGCTCTGGCCGCCGGCTCCCCGCGCCTCCTAGCGTCTCGGGGCCCTTGCCCCGCCTGGCCGACTGCTCCGCGTCCCTCCGCGCGGCTCCGCCACGTCTCGCACCTCCGCCACGTCTCGCACCTCCAGGCGCCCGTGGCCGGCTCCCAGCCGGACTCGGCCTCCTACGCTGGCCGGCTCCGCCGTGCCTCCCGCGCCTACTCGCGGCTTCACCGCCTGCCTTCTCCGCCACGACCCGGATGGCCGGCTTCGCCGCCTGCCTTTTCCGCCGCGACCCGGATGGCCGACTTCGCCGCCCGCGGACTCCGTCACGACCCGGACGACCGGCTTCGCCGCCCGCCGTCTCCGCCGCGACCCGGACGGCCGGCTTCGCCGCCCGCCGGCTCCGCCACCACCCAGTCGGTCCTGCCCCCTGGCCTCTCTGCGCTCGCAGGCCGGCTCGCGTTGCTCAACTGCTGCGGCCGGGCGCTGGTTCAAAAGAAGCGAGTGAGATGCCGGCTGAAAAAAAGTCAGGCCGGCTTGAAAAAAAAATGTGTGCGTGCATCCGGCTGTCCAGAGCCGGGTAAAGAAAGGCCGGGTGCCCACAGCCGGCTGACTAAAAGAAAAGAGGGTGACCGGGTGAGATGGCTGGCTGCCAGATAGTCGGCTGAAGGAAAGAAAAGAGAGAAAGAAAGAAAAGAGAGAAGAGAAGAAATGTACGTCCGACTGCCAGATATGCGTCTGACTGCTGGCTGCCTGGCCGGCTGCAAAGAGCCCGACTGCTGCGTCGGTGGCCACCTGCCCAGCCGGCCGAAGAACAAAAAGAAGAATACAAAGTAGTTGCCGGGAGATCCGGCCCGACTGCTGCCCGAATCTCGGGGGCTACACCCAGCGGGTGCGCTGACGCGCCCCCACGAGGAAAGAAGACAAAGTCGTTGCCGGAAGATTCGGCCCGATTGCTCAGCAGTTGGCCCGAATCTCGGGGGCTACACCCAGCGGGTGTGCTGGCGCGCCCCCGCAAAGATCACCGACAAGAGAAGAGTTTCGTCCGGCTGCCAGCAGCCGGCAGAAAAGAAAAAGAAGAAAAAGAGTGCTGCAAGTTACCTCGCCGCCTGGCCGGTCGAGCCTGACCGGCCGAGACCCACCCTTCGAGCACCCGGGGGCTCGAAGGCTACACCCAGCGGGTGCGCCGGCGCTCCACGAGCACCGAGTCGCGCCGACTGTCTTCGACGACCGTGGCTACACGAAAATCAATGTGAGCTCCTCACCCGCATATTTTTGCATCATGCAAGCACGGATAATCCCGAGCGATGCTCAGGGGCTATCTCCGCATTTTATTACAGTTGCATCACTGTTCGCCCCGGCGCCAGCCAGAGTTGGCCCGGGGGCTGGCCGCTTGGCCTGATACGTTTTTTCCTGCGGACGGCTTAGTAACGTGTGCGGTACCAAAGGCCCACCTCTCAGCCACAGACCGCAGAGCGGCTGTCCGGCTAGCAAGAGCAAAAGCTGGAGGTCACCCCACGTGAAAAAACATCCGGGAAGAGAAACGCTTCGGGCGACCCGACAGATTCCTTTATGAGCATGTGCTCGTTAAAATCCGCTCTCAGAGTCTGAGTACTATACACTCCACTTCGCGGCCCCCTCTCAGCCACAGACCGCAGAGCGGCTGTCCGGCGAGCAAGAGCACAAGCCAAAAAATGGACGGAACACGAAAAAGATTAAGGGGGCTCGGACGAAACCGAGTTGGCACCCTCCGCATAAAACTTGCAATGCTAAAAGCAATCATTTGATATATCTGCGTGGACTAACTTTGTCTTTTTTATGATCATTTCCATGAATACTCGCCAAGAAACCTCCGCCCAACTTTGCCAAGTTGCCCGGAGGCTTGGGGGCTACTGTCGGAGTAATTGGCGACGGGTACCCCGAAGACGGCAGGACAATTATTCAAGACATCGGGGCTAGCAAAGCCCCTCAGTCCGACTGCCCAGCCGCTCCTACCGGCTCCCCGTCCGACTGCCCTGTCCGGCCGGCTGCCGGCTGCCGACTACGCCAACCAGCTGGTTGCCGACTGCAGCCCGACCCGACATCGACGAGACCCCGACGAGACGGATGTACCCGAGCACTGTTGACGTGTCACCCTAGTCATCATGTACAGTGACACTTGTCCCTGGGCGCTATTTATGAAGTGACCCAGGGGACAAGTGTGACACCCCACCATGCCTTGCCCATGCCACCACTTAGCTTAGATAGTAAGCTAGCCACACCATACATATGGGCATCCATCCATCCACCTAGGAGGGGGCTCACGGCCACAAGCGCCACTATGGCCTCTTGGCCATTCTCTCTCACGCATGCATGCTAGCTAGCAAGATAGCTAGCTAGCACACACACACACACATATCCATCTGGCCAAGCACACCATTGAGCTCATATGCATATACGAGGCTAGATGCCTGCAGCACTGACCTCAGATACAGCTCCAGGAGCACTGTGTACTAGATATATCAGATACACTCAGACATGTAGCAGTAGGAGTATTATCTCTCCGGAGAGCTCCGAAGCTGGGTAAACCACCGCGTGCTACTCGCATACCCGCTCCTGGGCCTATCAGCAGTAGTCTTGCCCTCACACGAAGCCACCTTGTGGCATATGTCGTCTTGCACCCCTCGTGAGAATACCACGACAGTCGGCGGGAAGTGGCTTCGCTCGTGGTGGTCGTCCTCCGCACACACTATGACAGCGAGCTTGGGGACGGAGGCCATCCAGCGCGGGTGCTAGGTCTGAGAGGATGGCCTTGTCGTCAGTGCGTGACCTTGCTCGCCGACGACGAGTGCGTTAATGTTGAAAGTCCTTTTCTTCCCCGGCGGATCTGTGACCACCGGTGAGGAGGGAGAGAGAGGAGGTACTTTTTAGATCTGGAGAGAGGGTGATAGTGTGAGAAGCAAGTGGGCAGCTGGTGACCCACAAGTAGGCGATCTATCGTAGTCCTTTCGATAAGTAAGAGTGTCGAACGTAACAAGGAGCAGAAGGAAATGACAAGCGGTTTTCAGTAAGGTTTTCTCCACAAGCACTGAAATTGTAGGTAACAGATAGTTTTGTGATAAGATAAATTGTAATGAGTAACAAGCAATGAAAGTAAATAAAGTGCAGCAAGGTGGCCCAATCCTTTTTGTAGTAAAGGATAATCCTGGACAATTTCTTATAATGAGAAAAGAGCTCCTGAGGACACATGGGAATTATCGTCAAACTAATTTTCATCACGCTCATATGATTTGTGTTCGGTACTTTGATAATTTGATATGTGGGTGGACCGGTGCTTGGGTACTATCCTTACTTGGACAATCATCCCACTTATGAATAACCCCTATAGCAAGCGTCCGCAAATACAAAAGAAGTATTAAGGTAAACCTAACCACAACATTAAACATATGGATCCAAATCAGCCCTTTACGAAGCAACGCATAAACTAGGGTTTAAGCTTCTATCACTCTAGCAACTCATCATCTACTTATTACATCCCAATGCCTTCCTCTCGGCCCAAATAATGGTGAAGTGTCATGTATTCGACGTTCACATAACACTACTTGAGGAAAGACAACATACATCTCATCAAAATATTGAACGAATACCAAATTCACATGACTACTAATAACAAGACTTCACCCATGTCCTCAGGAACAAACGTAACTACTCACAAAGCATATTCATGTTCATAATCAGAGGAGTAATAATAATACCCATGATCTTCCACCAAGTAAACTAATTAGCATCAACTACAAGGAGTAATAAACACTACTAGCAACCCATAGGTACCAATTTGTGGTTTTGATACAAGATTGGATACAAGAGATGAACTAGGGTTTTGAGAGGAGATGGTGTTGGTGAAGATGTTGATGGAGATTGACCCCCTCCCGATGAGAGGATCGTTGGTGATGAGGATGGTGATGATTTCCCCCTCCCGGAGGGAAGTTTGCCCGGCAGAACAGCTCTGTCGGAGCTGTAGATTTGTTCCGCCAAGGTTCCGCCTCGTGGCGGCGGAGTTTCGTCCCGTGAGCTTGCCTCTAATTTTTTTCAGGGTAAAAGCCTTCATATAGCACAAGATGGGCACTGAAGGGCCAACAAGGGGCCCAGGAGACAGGGGGGCGCACCCACTAGGGGTGGGTGTGCCCCCCACCCTCCTTGCCTGGGTGTGGGTCCCCTCTGGTAGTTTGTTCGCTCAATAATTCTTATTAATTCCAAAAATAACTTCCATGGAGTTTCAGGTTTTTTGGAGCAGTGCAGAATTGGTTTCCAATATTTGCTCCTTTTCCAGCCAGAATTCCAGCTGTTGGCATTCCCCCTCTTCATGGTAAAGCTTGTAAAATAAGAGAGAATAGCCATAAGTATTGAGATATAATGTGTAATAACAGCCCATAATGCAATAAATATTGATATAAAAGCATGATGCAAAATGGACGTATCAACTCCCCCAAGCTTAGACCTCGCTTGTCCTCAAGCGGAAGCCAAAATTGAAAAATATGTCCACATGTTTAGAGATAGAGGTGTCGATAAAAATAAAATACGGACATGAGGGCATCATGATCATTATTATTATAGCAACATATATAGATTTTATCATATGATTTCCTATGCTCAAGTAACAATCAATTCACAATGTCAAGTATGGTTCAGAAACTTCATTGGGAACTAACAAACTATAATCTTAGTCATTGAAGCAATTGCAATTTATCATAACATCAGAAAGAGTCAAGAATAGAGATTTTTTCAGCAAGTCCACATACTCAACTATCATATAGTCTTCTACAATTGCTAACACTCATGCAGTACTTGTGGTTATGGAGTTTCAACCGGACACTGAGAAAGATAGGGGCTTATTGTGTTGCCTCCCAACGTATTCACCTTCGGGTGATGTCAACAATAATAATTCATGCTAACTTCCATCCAATTGGATATATATATCAAGATCTTTCAAACACGAGGGGCATGCCAAAGGATAAAATCAAAAGGGAAAGGTGAAGATCACCTTGACTCAAGCATAAAGTAAAAACATAAAGTAAAAGATAGGCCCTTCGCAGAGGGAAGCAGAGGTTGTCATGTGCTTTTAGGGTTGGATGCACAAAATCTTAATGCAAAAGAACGTCACTTTATATTGCCACTTGTGTATGGACCTTTATTATGCGTTCCATCGCTTTTATTGCTTCCATAACAAGATCGTATAAAGCTTATTTTATGTGCACTAATAAGTCATACATTTTTAGAGAGCAATTTTTATTTCCTACGACATGACAACTTGAAGGATCTTACTCAATCCATAGGTAGGTATGGTGGACTCTCATGGCAAAAATTGGGTTTAAGGATATTTGGAAGCACAAGTAGTATCTCTATTTGGTGCAAGGAATTTGGCTAGCATGAGGGGGAAAAGCAAGCTCAACGTGTTGGAAAGATCAATGACAATATACTTTAACTGAGATGTGAGAAAACATAAACCATTATGTTGTCTTCCTTGTCCAACATCAACTCTTTTAGCACGTCATACTTAATGAGTGCTCCCAATCATAAAAGATGTCCAAGATAATATATTTGTATGTGAAAACCTCTCTTTCCTTATTACTTCCTATTAATTGCAACGATGACCAAAACTACGTTTGTCAACTCTCAACAACTTTTATGCCTCATACTTTCTATGTGTGAAGTCATTACTATCCATAAGATCAATATGAGCTCTTTTATTCTTTTTATTCTTTCTACTTTCTCAAGATCATGGCAAGATAGCAAAGCCCTTGACTCAACACTAATCTTTATTATAGATAGCTCACAGACTCGATTACATAAAGAGATCACAAAGCAAAACTCAACACTAATTGATACTAAAACTTCAATCTACTAAATCAAGATACTACTAAAAGAATCGAACTAAGTAAAATGGTAAAGATAGGAGTGTGATGGTGATACGATACCGGGGCACCTCCCCCAAGCTTGGAACTTTCCAAGGGGAGTGCCCATACCCCTGCGATTATGTGCTTGGAGGTGATGGAGGTGGTGATGATGATGGTGGATAGTCGCACATTGAGCGTAAAAGCTCCTCCAACTTGCGGATAATGCCCTTGAGTCTGGCGATATGATCCTTTAACAAAATATTCTCCTGTGTGAGATACTTATTCTTGAAAGCTTCAATCTCAGTTGGAGTAAAAAGGTTAGGTAAGGGTTGAGGGATGTCTTCTTCTTTCACTGTCGGAGCTTGAACCTTAGTGGCCTTGTTGATCCCTTCCTCCTTGTTGATCTCTTCTAGTTCTTCTCTCAGCTCTATCTTCAATAGCCAAGCATCCTTGTCTTCATTGTTGAAGGAAGGCGATGTCATGGTGCTCTAGATCTGTCAGAGAAACAACTCGAAACAAAAATAGAGGATATTTGCGTTATACGGTGGTCAAAGCCTTCGAGGAGATTATATAATGATTTTTTACCGACCAAAATACGTAGCGTGCAAGAACGGAGTCTGGGAGGCACACGAGGTGGCCACGAGACAGGGGGGCACGCCCAGGAAGGGTGGGCGTGCCCTCCACCTCGTGGAGGCCTCGTGTCCTTCCCGGACTACTTCTTTCTTTCCAAAATTCTTAAATATTCCAAAATGGATAATAATTGCCATTAGAATTGTTTGGAGTCGGTTTACTTACCGTACCACATACCTATTCCTTTTTGGAGTCTGGAACGTTCTGGAAAGTGTCCCTTATGTATTCCTCCGGGGTTACGGTTTCAATAATATAAGTTTCAACATTTATAGGATTACCTAAGATATAATGTTTAATTCTTTGACCGTTCACCACCCTCGGACTTGTGCCTTCGAAGTTGTTGATTTTTATGGCACCGATACGATAGACCTCCTCGATAACGTAAGGACCTCCCCATTAAGAGAGAAGTTTTCCTGCAAAAAATCTTAAACGCGAGTTTAATAATAACACATAATCACCTACATTAAACTCACGCTTTTGTATCCTTTTATCATGCCAGTGTTTGACTTTTTCTTTGAATAGCTTGGTATTATCATAGGCTTGGGTTCTCCATTCATCAAGTGAGCTAATATCAAATAACCTCTTCTCACCGGCAAGTTTGAAGTCATAGTTGAGCTCTTTAATAGCCCAATATGCTTTATGTTCAAGTTCAAGAGGTAAGTGACATACTTTTCCATAAACCATCTTATACGGAGGCATACCCATAGGATTTTTGTATGCAGTTCTATAGGCCCATAATGCATCATCAAGTTTCTTGGACCAATTCTTTCTAGATCTATTCACAGTCTTTTGCAAAATTTATTTGAGCTCTCTATTGCTCAACTCTACTTGACCACTAGACCGCGGGTGATAAGGAGATGCGATTCTATGATTAACATCATACTTAGCAAGCATCTTACGAAAAGCACCATGAATAAAATGTGAACCACCATCAGTCATAAGATATCTATGGACTCCAAACCTCGGAAAAATTACTTCTTTAAGCATCTTAATAGAGGAGTTATGATAAGCACTACTAGTTGGAATAGCTTCTACCCACTTATTAATGTAATCAACAGCAACTAAAATATGTGTATAACCATTGGAGGCAGGAAAAGGTCCCATATAATCAAAGCCCCAAACATCAAACGGTTCAATAACAAGAGAATAATTCATGGGCATTTCTTGACGTCTACTAATATTACCAATTCTTTGACATTCATCACAAGATAAGACAAACTTACGAGCATCTTTGAAGAGAGTAGGCCAATAAAAACCATATTGCAATACCTTATGTGCAGTTCTATCTCCAGCGTGGTGTCCTCCATGAATAAAATGTGAACCACCATCAGTCATAAGATATCTAGGGACTCCAAACCTCGGAAAAATAACTTCTTTAAGCATTTTAATAGAAGTGTTATGATCAGCACTACTAGTTGGAATAGCTTCTACCCACTTAGTAACGTAATCAACAGCAACTAAAATATGTTTATATCCATTAGAGGCAGGAAAAGGTCCCATATAATCAAAGCCCCAAACATCAAACGGTTCAATAACAAGAGAATAGTTCATAGGCATTTCTTGACGTCTACTAATGTTACCAATTCTTTGACATTCATCACAAGACAAAACAAACTTGCGGGCATCTTTGAAGAGAGTAGGCCAATAAAAACCGGATTGCAATACCTTATGTGCAGCTCTGTCTGCAGTGTGGTGTCCTCCATATGATTCAGAGTGACACTTGCGTAGGACCTGTTCCTGTTGATGCTCAGGTACACAACGTCTAATAACACCATCTACTCCTTCTTTATAAAGGTGTGGGTCATCCCAGAAGTAATGTCTTAAATATATAAAAGAACTTTTTCTTTTGCTTGTATGTGAAACTAGGTGGTATAAATTTAGCAACAATGTAATTAGCATAATCAGCATACGAAGGAGCAGTACGAGAAGCATTAACGACCGCTAATTGTTCATCAGCAAAGCTATCATCAATAGGCAGTGGGTCATCAAGAACATTCTCTAACCTAGACAAGTTGTCTGCAACGGGGTTCTCTGCTCCCTTTCTATCAATAATATGCAAATCAAATTCTTGGAGCAAGAGAACCCATCTAATGAGTCTAGGCTTAGCATATTTCTTTTCCATAAGATATTTAATAGCAGCATGATCAATGTGAATAGTAACTTTGGAATCAACAATATAAGGTCTAAACTTATCACATGCAAACACAACTGCTAAGAATTCTTTTTCAGTAGTAGCATAATTTCTCTGGGCAGTATCAAGAGTCTTACTAGGATACTGGATAACATTCAATTTCTTATCAACTCTTTGCCCTAGAACATCACCTACAACATAATCACTAGCATTACACATAATTTCAAAGGGTACATTCCAATCAGGTGGCTGAACAATAGGTGCAGTGATCGAAGCTTTCTTAAGTATTTCAAATGCTTCTACACAGTCATCATCAAAGACAAAAGGAATATCTTTTTGCAATAAATTAGTCAGAGGCCTAGAGATTTTAGAAAAGTCCTTAATGAACCTCCTATAAAAACCGACATGACCGAGGAAACTTCTTATACCTTTTATGTCCTTGGGACATGGCATATTTTCAATAGCATCAACTTTAGCTTTATCAACTTCAATACCTTTCTCGGAAATCTTATGCCCCAAGACTGTGTCTTCATTAACCATAAAGTGGCACTTTTCCCAATTCAAGATGAGACTAGTGTCTTCGCATCTCTGCAAAACTCGATCAAGGTTGCTCAAGCAATCATCAAAAGAGGATCCATAAACGGAGAAATCATCCATGAATACCTCAGAAATCTTTTCACAAAAGTCAGAGAATATAGCCATCATGCATCTTTGAAAGGTAGCAGGTGCATTAGATAAAAAAAAGGCATACGTCTATAAGCAAAAGTACCGAAAGGGCAAGTAAAAGTAGTTTTTGATTGATCCTTCGCTGACATAGGTATTTGAGAGAAACCAGAATAACCATCTAGAAAGCAGAAATGTGTGTGTTTGGATAGTCTTTCTAGCATTTGATCGATAAAAGGTAAAGGGTAATGATCTTTCTTAGTAGCTTTATTTAATTTATGGAAATCAATTACCATCCTATAACCTGTAATAATTCTTTGCGGGATCAATTCATCTTTATCATTAGGAACGACAGTACCCTCCCTTTTTAGGAACACAATGGATAGGTCTTACCCAATCACTATCAGCAATGGGATAAATTATACCTGCTTCAAGGAGCTTTAGTATCTCCTTTCTTACAACTTCTTTCATTTTAGGATTCAATCATCGTTGAGGATCTCTAACTGGTTTGGCATCATCCTCCAAATTAATTTTGTGTTGGAATAACATGGGACTAATGCCCTTGAGATCATCCAAAGTATATCCACTAGCAGCATGGTGGTTCTTCAGAGTTTTCAATAATCTTTCTTCTTCTTGCTCTGAAACGTTAGCACTAAAAATAACAGTATATATTTTCTTTTCATCAAGATAAGCATACTTAAGATTATCAGGTAATGGTTTGAGTTCAAACACGGGATCACCCTTCAGTGGAGGGGGATCCCCTAGAATTTCAACGGGTAGGCTGTGTTTCAGAATAGGTTCCTGTTGAAGGAACACTTCATCTATTTACCTTCTTTCCTTCATAAACATATCATTTTCATGGTCTAGCAAATATTGTTCTAACGGATCAGTAGGAGGCACGACAATAGAAGCAAGACCAATAATCTCATCCTTACTAGGTGATTCTATATCACAAGGTTGTCTATGAAACTTAGCAAAATTAAACTCATGAGACACATCCTCTAAGCCAATTGTAACAGTATCCTTTTCACAATCAATCCTAGCATTAACAGTATTCAAGAAGGGTCTACCGGAAATAATGGGACAAAAATCATCTTGTGGGGAACTAAGAACAAGAAAATCAGTAGGATATTGAACCTTCCCGCACAAGACTTCAACATCTCTAACAATCCCAATTGGTGAAATAGTATCTCTATTGGCAAGCTTGATGGTAACATCAATGTCTTCCAATTCAGCGAATGCAATATCATGCATAATTTCTTTATATAAGTCATAGGGTATTGCACTAGCACTAGCACCCATATCACATAAGCCATGATAACAATGATCTCCTATTTTAATAGAAATAACAGGCATGCCTACAACAGGTCTATGTATCTTAGCATCTGGTCTAACAATATTAGCAGTTTCACCACAGAAATAAATAACATGCCCATCTAAATTAGCAACCAAGAGATCTTTAACCATAGCAATACTAGCTTCAACTTTAATTTTCTCAGGAGGTGTATAAGTCCTAGTATTACTCTTAGGAACAACAGTCAAAGTTTTAGAATGATCCTTTATCCTAACAGGAAAAGGAGGTTTCTCAACATAAGTAGTAGGAACAATAGGATCACTATAAGTGACAGTCTTTTCTTCAACTGTAATAGGTGCAACTACTTTTACTTCAATGGGAGGATTTTATTTAAACCACTTCTCCTTAGGGAGATCAACATGAGTAGCAAAAGATTCACAGAAAGAAGCTATTATCTCAGAGTCAAGTCCATATTTAGCTCTAAATCCACGAAAAACATCGGTATCCATAAAAGATTTAACACAATCAAACTTAGGTGCCATACCTGACTCCTTACCATCGTCGGAAACCCAATCTTCAGAGTTGCATTTAATTCTTTCCAATAAGTCCCACTTGAATTCAATAGTCTTCAGCATATAATAACCAACACGGGAAGTATCGAGCCTGTTGCGATCATTGGGAGAAAGCCGAGCATAATTTTTTTTGAATAATCATTTCTATGGAGAGATCATGATTGGGGCATGAATATAACATTGACTTAAGCCTCCCCCAAGCTTGAGCGATGCTTTCTCCATCACGAGGCCAGAAATTATATATGTAATTATGGTCACATTGAACAAGATGCATAGGATAGAACTTCTAGTAAAATTCCAACTTCAATCGTTTATAATTCCAAGATCCCGTATCATCACATAGCCTATACCATATCAATGCATCTCCCTTCAAAGATAAAGGGAAGACCTTCCTTTTGACAACATCATCAGACATACCTGCAAGCTTAAATAATCCAAAAACTTCATCCACAAATATAAGGTGAAAATCGGGATGCAATGTTCCATCTCCTGCAAAGGGATTAGCTAGCAGTTTTTCTATCATACCCGAAGGAATCTCAAAGTAAATATTTTCAGTAGGTTCAGTAGGTTGAGGAGCAACTGTTTGATCTTATGGCCGGGGTGAAGATACCCCGAACAAGCCCCTCAAAGGATTAGTTTCCATAGTAACAAGTGACAGAAAATTTCAGCACACTATATAAATGTTTCCTTACCAAGTTTCACTCACCAAAGGCGCTTCACTCCCCGGCAACGGTGCCAGAAAAGTGTCTTGATGACCCACAGGTGTAGGGGATCTATCGTAGTCCTTTAGATAAGTAAGGGTATCAAACCCAACGAGGAGGAGAAGGAAATGACAAGTGGTTTTCAGTAAGGTTTTCTCTGGAAGCACTGAAATTGTAGGTAACAGATAGTTTTGTGATAAGATAAATTGTAATGAGTAACAAGCAATGAAAGTAAATAAAGTGAAGCAAGGTGGCCCAATCCTTTTTGCAGCAAAGGACAAGCCTGGACAATTTCTTATAATGAGAAAAGAGCTCCTGAGGACACATGGAATTATCGTCAAGCTAGTTTTCATCATGCTCATATGATTCGTGTTCGGTACTTTGATAATTTGATATGTGGTTGGACCGGTGCTTGGGTACTGCCCTTACTTGGACAAGCATCCCACTTATGATTAACCCCTATTGCAAGCATCCACAACTACAAAAGAAGTATTAAGGTAAACCTAACCACAACAGTAAACATATGGATCCAAATCAGCCCCTTACGAAGCAACACATAAACTAGGGTTTAAGCTTCTGTCACTCTAGCAACCCATCATCTACTTATTACTTCCCAATGCCTTCCTCTAGGCCCAAATAATGGTGAAGTTTCATGTAGTCAATGTTCACATAAGTACATAACACCATTAGAGGAAAGACAACATACATCTCATCAAAATATCGAACGAATACCAAATTCACATGACTACTAATAGTAAGACTTCACCCATGTCCTCAGGAACAAACGTAACTACTCACAAAGCATATTCATGTTCATAATCAGAGGAGTAATAATACGCATTAAGTATCTGAACATATGATCTTCCACCAAGTAAACCAATTAGCATCAACTACAAGGAGTAATCAACACTACTAGCAACCCACAAGTACCAATTTGTGGTTTTGATACAAGAGTGGGTACAACAGATGAACTAGGGTTTTGAGAGGACATGGTAATGGTGAAGATTTTGATGGAGATTGACCCCCTCCCGATGAGAGGATCGTTGGTGATGACGATGGTGATGATTTCCCCCTCCCGGAGGGAAGTTTCCTCGGCAGAACAGCTCTGCCGGAGCTCTAGATTGGTTCTGCCAAGGTTCCGCCCCGTGGTGGCGGAGTTTCGTCCCGTAAGCTTGTCTCTGATTTTTTCTAGGGTAAAAGCCTTCATATAGCAGAAGATGGGCACCGGAGGGCCAACAGGGGGCCCAGGAGACAGGGGGCGCGCCCAGTAGGGGTGGGTGCGCCCCCACCCTCATAGCCTGGGTGTGGGCCCCCTCTGGTAGTTTCTTCACTCAGTAATTCTTATTAATTCCAAAAATAACTTCCATGGACTTTCAAGATTGTTGGAGCATTATAGAATAGGTTTCCTATATTTGCTCCTTTTCCAGCCAGAATTCCAGCTGCCGGCATTGCCCCTCTTCATGGTAAACCTTGTAAAATAAGAGAGAATAGCCATAAGTATTGAGATATAATGTGTAATAACAACCCATAATGAAATAAATATTTATATAAAAGCATGATGCAAAATGGACGTATCAGCAACCCTTAGCAAGAAAGCGCTGAAGCTCTAGCCTATATATCTTTTTATACTACTAGTACTAGAGGTGGAGTAGTGGTAGAGTAGTTTATATTTTCTCTGCATACAGTACCAGTTAGTCGTGCTTCAAAACTGAACGGCGCGCCATTAAAAAAATTAAGGTCGATAACTAATGTGGCACCTCAGACCAACGCGGCAAGATCGCATTTTGCATGAGAAATTACACACCATGTTTAGTTGACATGTGGTCCCATTCCAACATGTCAGTGAGACGACGGCGAGTCCTTTTCTACTAGTATTTCCGAACGGACGTGTAGGCCAGGGTGCCTCTTCGTGTACCGTGGAAAACTGGCAACTGTTCACCGACTCTTCGCCACTCCCTCTCGATTTGGAACTGCTGTCGCACGCGCTTCCTCCCTCTCCATTTGCCTTCACCCTTCCTTCTACCATTGTTCGATCATCTTCTCATGGAGGGAACAGGCCGGAAACGACCCCGTTATTCTTGCCCCGATCTGAAAGATGACGTGGTGGAGGAACTCATTGATCGGTGTGGCGTCATCACCTCGGCTAGCATGGAAGGTTCATTCAAGACCATTGTCGACTCAACTAATAACATCATTACAAGGAACCCAAGGGTCCAGGAGCGGTTTGATCTCCCCTATCTTCTTCGCCGTGATCCTGATGACTAGCGCGGGGATGACGGAGGCCTCGCCTTGTGCAAGTTGATGCCGCTTGATAATGATACGTATGATGTTAAGATGCCATCGCTTGAGGGCAAGGCTTGGGCAGGCGCAAATGGAGATTTGGTTGTCTATATTGGGTACAACTGCGAGTGGGAACTTGTGAATGTGTACACTCGTCACCGGGTTCCACTTCCAAAAATCTCAGTAGACTACCCAGAGGTTGAGCACACCGGTATTCTACGCACGTTCAAATACAATTATGGGGACTGTCTTCTATGGATGATAGCAATTTGTCGAGTTCCCAACCGCTCTTAGAATTACAGGAACTATGTAGTTGTTGCTATCTTCGACAAGCTTGTTGCCGCCCTTCATGGTTCGACTGGATGGATATTGCTCAAAAATCAGTTTCTGTACAACTATGATGCAATTCAATACGAGGGTCTTGTGTTTGTTGGGGAACGTAGTAATTTCAAAAAAATTCCTACGCACACGCGATCATGGTGATACATAGCAATGAGCGGGGAGAGTGTTGTCCACGTACCCTCATAGACTGAAAGTGGAAGCGTTAGCACAACGCGGTTGATGTAGTCGTACGTCTTCACGATCCGACCGATCCAAGTACCGAACATACGGCACCTCCGAGTTCAGCACACGTTCAGCTCGATGACGTCCCACGAATTCCGATCTAGCAGAGCTTAGCGGGAGAGTTCCGTCAGCACGGCGGCGTGATGACGGTGTCGATGATGCTACCGACACAGGACTTTGCCTAAGCACTTCTATGATATTACCGATGAGGAATATGGTGGAGGGGGCACCGCACACGGCTGGGAGAGATCAACAGATCAACTTGTGTGTCTAGAGGTGCCCCTGCCCCCGTATATAAAGGAGCAAGGGGGAAGAGGTGGCCGACCAAGGAGGGCGTGCCAAGGGGGGAATTCTACTCCCTCCGGGAGTAGGACTCCACCTTTCCTTGTTGGAGTAGGAGAAGGGAAGGAAGGGAGAGAGGAGGAGAAGTAAAGAAGGGGGGCGCCACCCCCTCCTTGTCCAATTCGGACTAGAGGGGGAGGGGGTGCGCGGCTGCCCTGGCCACCCCTCCTCTTCTCCCACCAAGGTCCATTAGGCCCAATATACTCCCCAGGGGGTTTCAGTAACCCCCCGGTACTCCGGTAAATGTCTGAAATCTCCCGAAACACTTCCTGTGTCCAAACATAGTCATCCAATATATCGATCGTTATGTCTCGACCATTTCGAGACTCCACGTCATGTCCGCGATCATATCTCGGACTCTGAACTACCTTCGGTACATCAAAATACAAAAACTCATAATACCGATCGTCACCAAACTTTAAGCATGCGGACCCTACGGGTTCGAGGACTATGTAGACATGACCAAGACATGTTTCCGGTCAATAACCAATAGCAGAACCTGGATGCTCATATTGGTTTCCACATATTCTACGAAGTTCTTTATCGGTCAAACCGCATAACAACATACGTTGTTCCCTTAGTCATCGGTATGTTACTTGCCCGAGATTCGATCGTTGGTACCTCAATACCTAGTTCAATCTCGTTACCGGCAAGTCTCTTTACTCATTATGTAATGCATCATCCCGCAACTAACTCATTAGTCACATTGCTTGCAAGGCTTATAGTGATGTGCATTACCGAGAGGGCCCAGAGATACCTCTGACAATCGGAGTGACAAATCCTAATCTCGAAATACGTCTATTCAACAAGTGCCTTCAGAGACACCTGTAGATCTCCTTTATAATCACGCAGTTACATTCTGTCGTTTGGTAGCACACAAAGTGTTCCTTCGGTAAGCGGGAGTTACATAATCTCATAGTCATAGGAACATGTATAAGTCATGAATAAAGTAATAGCAACATACTAAACGATCAAGTGCTAAGCTAATGGAATGGGTTAAGTCAATCACATAATTCTCCTAATGATGTGATCCCATTGATCAAATGATAACTCATATCTATGGTTAGGAAACTCAACCATCTTTGATCAATGAGCTAGTCAAGTAGAGGCATACTAGTGACACTATGTTTGTCTATGTATTCACACATGTATTATGTTTCCGGTTAATACAATTCTAGCATGAATAATAAACATTTATCATGATATGAGGAAATAAATAATAACTTTATTATTGTCTCTAGCGCATATTTCCTTCAGTCTCCCACTTGCACTAGAGTCAATAATCAAGATTACACAGTAATGATTCTAACATCAATGAAGCCTTGGTGCTGATCATGTTTTGCTCGTGGCATCGTTGTCGTCTCGCCAACTATTGCTTCTACGCACACGCAAAAAATTCAATGAAGTAATTTCAAAAAAATTCCTACGCACACGCAAGATCATGGTGATGCATAGCAACAAGCAGGGAGAGTGTTGTCCACGTACCCTCGTAGACCGAAAGCGAAAGCGTTAGCACAACACGGTTGATGTAGTCATACGTCTTCACGATCCGACCAATCCAAGTACCGAACGTACAACACCTCCGAGTTCAGCACACGTTCAACTCGATGACGTCCCATGAACTCTGATCCAGCAGAGCTTTGCGGGAGAGTTCCGTCAGCACGACGGCGTGATGACGGTGTCGATGATGCTACCGACGCAGGGCTTCGCCTAAGAACCGCTATGATATACCGAGGTGGAATATGGTGGAGGGGGGCACTGCACACAGCTGGGAGAGATCAACAGATCAACTTGTGTGCCTAGAGGTGCCCCCTGCCCCCGTATATAAAGGAGCAAGGGGTGAGAGGCGACCGGCCAAGGAGGGCGCACCAAGGGGGGCATTCCTACTCCCACCGGGAGTAGGACTCCACCTTTCCTTGTTGGAGTAGGAGAAGGGAAGGAAGGGAGAGAGGAGGAGAAGGAAAGAAGGGGGGAGCCCCCTCCTTGTCCAATTCGGACTAGAGGGGGAGGGGGCACGCGGCTGCCCTGGACGCCCCTCCTCTTCTCCCACCAAGGTCCATTAGGCCCAATATACTCCCCGGGGGGTTCCGGTAACCCCCGGTACCCCCGTAAATGCCCGAAACCTCCCGAAACACTTTCGGTGTCCGAACATAGTCATCCAATATATCAATCTTTATGTATCGACCATTTCGAGACTCCTCGTCATGTCCGTGATCATATCCGAGACTCCGAACTACCTTTGGTACATCAAAACACAAACACTCATAATACCGATCGTCACCAAACTTTAAGCGTGCAGACCCTACGGGTTCGAGAACTATGTAGACATGACCAAGACACGTTTCCGGTCAATAACCAATAGCGGAACCTGGATGCTCATATTGGTTCCCACATATTCTACGAAGATCTTTATCGGTCAAACCGCATAACAATATACGTTGTTCCCTTTGTCATCCGTATGTTACTTGCCCGAGATTCGATCGTCGGTATCTCTATACCTAGTTCAATCTCGTTACCGCCAAGTCTCTTTACTTGTTACGTAATGCATCATCCCGCAACTAACTCATTACTCACATTGCTTGCAAGGCTTATAGTGATGTGCATTACCGAGAGGGCCCAGGGATACCCCTCCGACAATCAGAGTGGCAAATCCTAATCTCGAAATATGTCAACTCAACAAGTACCTTCGGAGACACCTGTAGAGCACCTTTATAATCACCCAGTTACGTTGTGAAGAAAGCAATAGCAACATACTAAACGATCAAGTGCTAAGCTAACGGAATGGGTCAAGTCAATCACATAATTCTCCTAATGATGTGATCCCATTGATCAAATGATAACTCATATCTATGGTTAGGAAACTCAACCATCTTTGATCAATGAGCTAGTCAAGTGGAGGCATACTAGTGACTATGTTTGTCTATGTATTCACACATGTATTATGTTTCCGGTTAATACAATTCTAGCATGAATAATAAACATTTATCATGATATGAGGAAATAAATAATAACTTTATTATTGCCTCTAGGGCATATTTCCTTCAGTGTTTGCTTCCACCACTCATGGCACTGTTTTTGCATGGGATCCTCGTAGTTTCGGTATGTTTGTCTTCCCCCGTAATTATAATGTTTTCATCCACATGCATGCGGGTTAGCAAGTTTTCCTTTACTAATTAACCTTCTTCTTGTGTTTCCAAGGTCCTGTGAACATACCACCACCTATACTTGAAAAAATTTATAACCAAGGGGGAGATGACAATGGTGATGATCACGAGCATGAGGACGAGCAGGGCCCATATACTCAGTGGCGCCTGGAAACTTATTCCGATGGATCACCCCTTCTTGTCTGTATACAGCCCACTGCTGATGGTACTACTAAGGAAGCAGGTGTTGTCTCCCATGGTCGCACTCTCCCGACCTATTCCAACACCTGTTGCATGGTATTCGGCATGTATACTAGTGTGCTAGCGCCAACACCTTCTCCCTGGTATAGAATTAATAGTCTTGGAGAAAACTCGCTCTTCCTTGGACAAAACTATCCAATGATGGTGAAAGGCGATCCAACTGCTGTTGACACAAGGTTACTATCATTTATGAGAAGTTACTGTATCTATACCTTGGACATTTTGGTGGTTCCCTACCCTAGTACTGATATAGTAGTTTGCTTCAGCCTGGATGATCAGTCCTGCGTTGGTCTCGAGATCGACAATGGATGGCCCTTTCCAGAGAATCACTTGTGGTTCAAAGCAAGCATTTCCAATGCCGAGGATTGGTTGAGTTGAAGTTCATTTCGTTGCTCGTTATTTGTTGTGTGATGAAAACTTTCGTATTTATAATGTATCCTCGTTGCCGATGTGGGTTGATGACCTATTGTACGTAATAAAATGATATGCCTGTGATAAACTTACTTAATTTATGAATGGCTTTCGAGTCGCTTCTCTGAGTGAGTGCTGCGAGAAGGCAAAAAAATATTTTCCAAATACATAATTGTACGTGCATTGCCACAGGTTATCGGATGAGGCCAATCAACAATAGTAGTACACTATTTGTACTAGCTTCACATGCTTCGCGCGTCGGGCGGGTGTTTTTACTATAGCCATATGTTAATGTGTTTGCTGTACGTAACCACACCTCGAATCCTCGATACTACTACTATATAAGTAGTAGGAGTAGTAGGGTGGCATGGGCCAGAACAAGCATTCATGTCCAGGAGTACGGCACACGCCACCAGCACGACTTCCATCTGACACCATATTTCTTGGAGTCCGTGCTAGAGCAATCTCTTCAACCTCGTTGTTTCTCTAACTCAGCCATCGCGGCGGGCGAGGTGGGGGTTTGCCGATAGTCGGTTTCCTCAACTGCGGTCCCACTTGTAAGGCCAACTCCAATGCATGACCCCAAACAGACCTCCGTTTTGCCCGGATTCTGTCCGTTTGGGTAGGGCAATGGGTCGTGTCTGGGCCATTTCTCCGATGCGGTGGCCATGCACCGAATGCACAGACGCATCCCGGCCGCGTATCTTTTTATTTGCAAACACATATCTTTTTTTCATCATTCATTTTTTGGTACATGGAAATACATCACCAAAATTTTGACTAGAAAAGCAAGACCAAAGAAAACAAGAACCACAAGAATAAATTTTAGAAGATATCCAACTTCCATAACTTCTCCTGTAAGTTGGATTAGCGCCTTCTCGATGCATTCATTGTTTATCTGTGGAGGCTCGATCTTGCGTGCTTCTTTCTTCTTCGAGTGTAAAGAAGTAGACATTGCTTCCTCGCATCTAGTCTCATTTCTAGCCTCTATTCTATCAAAAAGTGCACTAGTCTCATTGCTAGCCTCTATGCTAGCCAAAAGTGCTAGAACATCTACTAAATTGTGCTCTATCAATATATTGATGTACTCTTCTTCCCAATACCAAAACTTGCATCCATTCTACACAATAAAATTTTAAGTAAGCACACCTAGTCTAATCCGAGAGCACAACCGAAGATTTGGTCGGGTTCTTCCTCCTTTTGCCGACACGTGGGACATCCAACATCTAGGTCGTGTCATGCAAGAAAATAGAGTGGTAGTTGAAGCCACTTGATGTGCATCATCGGTTAAACTATAAATAGAACCTTACTACTCTTGAGTAACTCCAAAAGCGGCCACCAAAGATCTTTATTTGATTTGTTTTTCACCACCACCATGCCGATGTGAAAGATGTGCAGGTTTAGTGGGTCCTCTTGCGTTTTCACTGACATGTGGGACCGTATATGAGCAAACAGATGATGGGCTCCGCACGTCCGCTGGCTGGCTGAGAAGAGAGATAGAGGAGTGTTGAGCACGGACTCCAGGAAATTTGTTCTACGTAACGAGCACCTCGATATAGGCTCGATATAGTGGGGTGGCATGTGCCATAACTAGCATTCACGTCTAGCAGTACGGCACACGCCACCCACATGAGTCCCATCCGACACAAATTTTCTTGGAGTCCGTGCTACAACCATCTCTTCTCCCTCCTGTTTTCTCAGCCATCGCACGATGGGCGGGGTGGGGGTTTGCCGATAATCAGTTTGCTCAACTGCGGTTCCCCCTTGAGAGGCGTGCCGGACCAACCGTGTGGGGGTGCAACGCGAACATGGCAGGCTTTTTCTTTTGAACTTGTAACTTGTAAAATTTGGTTCTGCTCCATGGCGTGACTGATAGATAGAAATAACGATTTTCCCTGGAGTAATGAGAAGTTTAGTTCTGGCGCCGTTCATGCATGGAGTACGTACGAAAATTGTGAAGTTTATGTGAAAGGTAAGATAATTACTAGTAGTACCATATACTACTACATGGATTTGACGGAAAGATAAAAATACATACGGATCCATCAACGACATCCTCACGCCATAGTGCGCCGGGTCACCATCCGACGTGTGAGGAGCACCAGCATTGGCGGCGAGCTCAACGTGCTTCTGAACAATGCCGTCCAAGGTTTCCCTGCGTTCCAAGAAGGCCAGCGACCTATTGTCCTCCTCTTGCTGCGCCAGGCGCTGCGTGATAGACGTGGGTGATTATGTCGATGGTGTCTTGCTGCGCCAGGCGCTGCGTGACGAGCGCGACCTCAAGTTGGACATTCTCCGGCGTGACGGCGGGCAGTCACACGTCCACCAATGCGTCGAAGAGGGTATCACCATACTGGCCGTTGAGGGTGGCGGGTATCGTAGAGCTTGGGCGTGTCAGCTGGAGGCGTACGTCAAAGTCGTCCGCGAGCTTCTTGACGATGATGAACCTGTCGAGGAAACCAACGAGGACCTCGTCGAACAAGGAGACGAAGCTATTGTCCAAGCGGCCCCTCGCCCTAGCCACCTCAAGCACTACCTGGAGACGTTCCTCGGTGCCGGGCCGCATGCCTGCATCGTGAACCATCTGGCAGAGCCGGCTGATGCTCACGCTCATCGCCTCCATGGGTCTAGCTTAGCTTCTAGTCAACTGATCTTGCGATTCGAGTGATCACTCTTGCCCTTGGTTAGCGTGCGTAGGTGCGTAGGATTTCGTACTAGATTGGACTGGCAGGGAAGTGCAGACTGCATTGAATTCACGTGTGTGTTGGCCATCTACTCCTCGGCCCTCTACCGCACCTGCCTTTGGCTGTATGACAGGTGGGCCAGCCACCCGTTGGGCCCATGTGTCATTCACCCAAAGTCAGTTGCAGTAAGTCAATGAAGCTGCGTCCCCCTCCGTGCTGATGCAGTATAGTCATCTCACCGGACCTCTAGTTGGGGCCAAACGAGAGAAGTTTGATGTTTACTGGTTTAATGGCCCCCTTTGCATTTTGCGCTAAGTTTTGACAAACTAATAAAATGTTAATGCATGTAAACAAAAATGTTGTGTAATAAGTCACCTAACGAAAACCAAATAACCCCAAAACCTTTAGGAACGGTACATTAACTCCCACCTTGTTTCTTATTTCATGACATATCAACCAATGAGAGATGTGGGCCATGCATGCTTTCAATGACTTGAGACTACCAAACATGACATGCAGTGTTTAGTTCATTGCATGTAATCATATTAATTAGCAAAAGGACATTAAGTTCTCTCGCAGATAGGAATAAAACAATACACCATGTATTTATTTACAGAGGGAGTAGTACATTTTTTGTGACATGCATTACTAGATATTGCTAGTCAAATACTAAAGTCCAGATGGATGTGGTACTACTCCTAAATCTAGACGGTGGTGCTAGTAGTACTAGTAGTAGTACTACCAATGTAGTACTAGCACTGTACTACCCGTTGGTCAAATTATTACGTGCTGCTCCTTGCAGTGAAGTGACAAGACCCTGCGCCGGAGATGACACCTGAGTATAGGCGCTGTGTTCGGCATACCATAGTTAGCCTCACCGTTTGTAGTCACTATCATCATGGCTGTAGAGCTAGCCTACTTAAAACTAGCCATCGCGCCAGATTTTTCCATGGCCTTCTAGATGTGGTGGGGAGGAGATAATGCTGATTGTGAGATACAAGGAGTTGTTTGTAAATAGGGAACAAGTGCGGGCATTTTTTTTGCCAAAATGGAGAATTTTGGTTTGTATGCGTCACATCTAGATCCGACGGCTATTGGTGAAAGATGGGAGGCACAACATCATTACCAACTCAGGACCTGTTTGATTCGCATGATTTTGAAAATGCAGGAATAGGACATGGCAATATTACAAGTTTCAAACTGATATTACAAATGTTAGGCGTAGTGTTGCACCTACAAAGAGGGAATTACTAGGAAGTTTATGTAAGAACTTTCGTTACTTTAGGTGGATATAGAATTATAGTACAAACTAAAATCCACCGCCCTCACAAGTCACTAATGGGAAAATAAGTTTTCGAGTCTCTGGCCACTTGATGTTTCAAAAACAAATTCAGCTTATGCGGAGACTTTTTCATTTAGGCTTAGACGCTTGCGGTGATCAGCACGCCATTAATTGTTGCGCCAGAGAATGCCAAACCACTAGTGTAGAACCGGCCTTTAGTGCCAGTTCGTAACGGGCTTTAGTGCCAGTTCCCCAACCGGCACTAAAGAGTGGGGACTAAAGGTCCCCTCCCTTTAGGACCGGTTCGTCATGAACCGGCGCTAAAGTGCCACCACGTGGCACGAGCCAGGCCCGTTTGCGTGGAGGGCATTAGTACCGGTTGGTAACACCAACCGGTACTAAATGTTTGTTTTTTTAATTTTTCTTTAATTTTGTGTTTTCAATTTAATTTAGTGATTGTTTTACATTATAATGAGTTGTTAAATCATTAGGTGAAAGTACCACGGATTAGTTTCGACTGGATGCATTATTGGATATCTCTACTAGCTATAGCTAGCTAGCTAGAGTATATGCCATATCCATATTATACTTGATCAACTATAATATATACGAATATGGCATATACTTGATCACTTAGGTAGGATCCATCCAGCTGAAACTAATCTGTGGTTTCTTTCATTAAATGATATAATAATTAACTAGATATCTAATCACCACCAGCACTACTAGCTTAAAGAAGAAACATTCACTTGTACCAGAAGCAAAAATATTATCGATCGAGTTCAACATGATTGTCATGATATTATAAGCGTTCATAAATAACACCACAAAAGCAAATCACTTAAGTTCAGAACGAAGAACACGGGCACGAACCGGTACTAAAGATTCCCAAAGAACCGGTACTAAAGGTCACCTCCCGCCAAGTCATTTGAACCGACACTAATGGGAGCATTAGTGCCGTCTCATATGCCAACCGGTACTAATGTTTCACATATTAGGTCCTTTTTCTACTAGTGAAGCTCATTACCTTGAACACACTTGCCTCTAGAACAAAGTACCTGGCCAATTTAATCTTAGATGTGCTGCCTCGTTAGTCGATCAAATCAATTTCTGTAAGATTGATATCAAGGCATTCAAAGATATTGTTATAGTGCAGCACATTTTTCACTTTCGAGTCTTTTTTTATCTTTAAAAGAAGAGAACATATGAGCAGCTGGCTGTCTAAGATTGCCGTGTCATCAAGAGGTACTAATATCATTCGCTCATACGATAGGGCTGGTTGGCTAGTGATATTTCTCTCTCTCTCTCTCTCTCTCTCTCTCTTTCTGTTTCCTCTCATTTACCTAGAAGCACGTGAAGAGCTTGGGCATTTGTTGCCTTCCACTATGTGGCCGATGCCATATTTCGCAACAGTATGCCACATAATATGCATCGATGTCAAATCAAAAGATTTTGGCACCGCTCTTGCGATGTGAGAGAGTTGGCACCGCTGTGCACATAGACCCACATGTATAAACAAATGAATCGAACCAACTACACCAGCCTCTCACTCTCCCAAACAAGTATTTTTTATTGCCTCAGTCCTCTCTCTCTCTCCCACGCAAGTGTTTTTTCATTGCGTGAGTTAATTTGGCACCGGAGCAAAGTAGGTGATCCAGATTGGGGCACCAGGTGAGCAATGGAGGGGCCTCAATGCCAAATGCATCACAAGTGAATTTGGCACATGTTTTTGCCTACAAAGCCCATTTTTGTACTCCATTCATCCCAAAATTCTTGTCTTAAATTTGTCTAAATACAAGTGTATATAGTTACCATTTAGTGTTAGATACATCCGTATCTAAACAAATGTAAGACAAGAATTTTGGGACGGAGGGAGTACTACCTCGTATTTAGTATAAAATTTTGACCATATATTTACCTAAGAAAATTCCAATGGATGTCACTAAAAAGTACACCATTTGAAGTTATGTTCAAATACGAATCCAACGATATAGTTTTTAGTGACATGCATTAACATTTTGTCAGTTAAATCTATGGTCAAAATAGGAAGAGTAAACTAGGACGGAGGTAGTACTTGCTCTTAGGGTAACCATAGAGTTACTGGAGTATTCTAAGTTACTTTCCACTATGACTATCCTAGGCTACTATAGTAGTACAACAAAAAAACGATGCAGGTGATCACGTGAAAAAAATACTAAAAACATTTCTTTTGGTGCAGTGCGTAGATGCAGTTTTGAACACTACACTTGTCATCATAATTTGGGAAAATTATGAAAAAATTCAGCTACGTTGTGATTACCATTTACTAATAGGAAAGTAGTTTCACCTCGATGAGTAGCTTCTCCGTGCACGGAAATCATGTAAGGAATCCAAAAACTTGATCCAGATTGGGGCCGACAGATTTTATTGCCAAGATCTTCATTGTGCGCATAGACTAGGTCAAGCTTGTGGGAATCATTTTCTGGAAGACGGTCGTAAATACATCAAGAAGAAATTGAAAAATGTAAATTTCAAGAAGATGGAGAAGAAGATGAGTATTGTACCTGAACGATTACGAATCCAATAAAGAGTTCAGAGAATTTGGCAGACGAGTACACCAACGCTGTCAATTTCGGCGCGTCAATGACCCTAATTTTTGTTGGAATTTCTAGATCCGATACAAGCAATCTCTCAAGGAAAGGAGCATTCTCAATGACCATAACATGGAACAGCTGGAGTGATCTCTTCCCAATTGATGTCTTGTTGCGGGGCCAGGAAGACACATAAATCCATCGGAGATTCATCGAGGCGATGTGGAGGCTAATGAAGTCGTGGATCTGCTAAAGATGAAGGTACTCGAGTGCAATACAGCTGCGGAGCAGGTGCTCCATAGCCTTGTTCAAGATAACAACGTCGAAGAGGTCGAGCTGCTTGAGTTGAGGGAGAAGAAGGCGGGCGTGGCATTAATCTGGGGAAGATAGCATGAGCTGAAGTGGGCACGACACAGCGTTGGCGTGAGGTGGAGCGTGGACGACGGCAGAGATCGAAATCGTCCAGCTTCAAAGCTGAGCTCCTCGAGCTGACATAGGGCGGGGGATAAGAACCACTCGTAGAACTTGGGTTGGACCTTGCAGTTGGTACTGAACATGCGGATGTCGTCAAGGCGTCTGGCTGGCCCAGGGTGCGATGAAAGGATCTTGGAGAATACGGCCATGCATTTGCAATCCCCACCACCTGGAGAGCAGGGCGGTCCGCACGACAGATTTGGTGGGCAGGAGGCCGATGATGACAAGCAGCATGTCATCGGGGAGGCTGCTGATGAAGTCCAGGCTCGCAGGATGCGGTTTTGGCTCGAGCCACCTCCGCTTGTTGTCTATCTCGCCATCCATCTCAACCGGTGGCGACGCCGGTGTACACGTGTGCTGGTGTGTGTTGCATGTTGGGTGTGCGCGAGTGCGTCCTTCTGTGCATGCCACCGCACATGTGAATTGTGCGCGATGCGTCCTTCACGCGGAAGAAGTGTGTCCTCAATGCGCCCTCAATTTACTAGCGCGCTGGATGCTACCCCGAGTGGTTTCAACTTTGTTTACTTCACCGCGTGTCAGATGGGCCTCTAGTTTACTTATTTTCACCCACTGCCACTTGGGACAACACACGAAGATACAGAACACGAGCTGACAAGGCAGCATGTGGACTGGTTGATCGGTCAACTAAACAATATACAGAGCTATATGCTAACACAGTGAGCGTATAATCCGTTGGTATAGAGAGTTCCAGTGAGAGGGGAGGCCCGTGAGAGATAGCAGAGAGAGAGAGAGAGAGAGAGATAGAGAGCTACTCCCTCCGTTTGATAATGTAGTTCCAACACTTTTTAAAGACAAACTTTTGAAACATTGACCAAGTTTATAAAGAAATTACTTATATCTACAATACCAAAGATAAATGACAGTATGAAGTAAGGACATGTTGTGATGAATCTAATGATCATTCCAGATGTAAATTTTTTTCTCCACATATACCTGGTCAAACTTTTCTAAGGTTTGACTTTTCAAAACATCCATACATGCTTATGGGTGTGACAGAGTCCCTAACTAGAGAGATAGATAGATAGATAGATAGAGAGAGAGAGATAGAGAGAGAGAGAGAGAGAGACAAATAGAAAGAGTGAGTGAAAAAAGTGTGTGTGCATGTGTGAAAGAGACATGGACAACACACGATAAAAGTAGAGAAAAAGCGTGTGTGTCTTATGCAAACATATCACACATGCATCTTCGACAACAGAAGCAAGGTGAGGAGATAGTGTGTGGTTGTTTGCAACCGAGAGGGAAAGACCCCTAGCACGTGGTCAAGAGGGGTCTAACAAACAAGGGAGAGAGGTCGAGACAGACGTACGGAGAAAATGCAGACATGGGGAGGTGAGAGTGTATGTTTGTCATAGAGAGATTCCCTGGAGATCGTGATGGGACTACATGGGTGGGAGATCGAGTAACAAGGTGTGTGCGCGGTAGAAGATGCCCCGAGAGATATCGAGATAGACGTATGGATGGAAGGAGACAATACGTGTGTTCCTGATGGCTAGTGAGAGATAATCATACTTACGGGGGGAGTTCTTGCACCTATGATGGAGCGAGGGATTATGGTACTTAGGGGGGGGGGGTGCATGTCACATGGAGAGATAACAAGGGCGGAGAGTGTTGGATGGGTCTATCGAAGGAAATATGCCCTAGAGGCAATAATAAAGTTATTATTTATTTCCTTATTTCATGATAAATGTTTATTATTCATGTTAGAATTGTATTAACCGGAAACATAATCCATGTGTGAAGAGGAGGGGCAACCAGGGCAGGCCGCGTGCCCCCTCCCCCTCTAGTCCGAATAGGACAAGGAGGGGGCGCGGTGAGGGAGTCCTAGATAAGGGGGTATCCGGATAGCCGGACTTTATGCTTTGGCCGGACTGTTGGACTATGAAGATACAAGATTGAAGACTTCGTCCCGTGTTCGGATGGGACTCTCCTTGGCGTGGAAGGCAAGCTTGGTGATTCGGATGTAGATCTCCTTCTCTGTAAACCGACTCTGTGTAACCCTAGCCCCCTTTGATGTCTATATAAACTGGAGGGTTTAGTCCGTAGGACATAACAACAATCATACCATAGGCTACCTTCTAGGGTTTAGCCTCTCTGATCTCGTGGTAGATCAACTCTTGTAATACTCAATCAAGTAGGAAGTAGGGTATTACCTCCATCGAGAGGGCCCAAACCTGGGTAAACATCGTGTCCCTAATCTCCTATTACCATTAGCCTTAGAAGCACAGTTCAGGACCCCCTACCCAAGATCCGCCGGTTTTGACACCGACATTGGTTCTTTCATTGAGAGTTCCTCTGTGTCGTCACTATAGGGATCGATGGCTTCTCCAACCTTCAACAACGCTGTCCAGGGTGAGACTTTTCTCCCAGGACAGATTTTCGTGTTCGGCGGCTTCGCGCTGCGGGCCAACTCGCTTGGCCACCTAGAGCAGATCGACAGCTACACCCCTGGCCATCAGGTCAGGTTTGGAAACCTAAACTACACTGCCGACATCCGCGGAGACTTGATCTTCGACGGACTCAGGCCCATGTCAGGAGCACCGAACGATCACAACATGCATGACCTAGATCTGTCGTCAGATAGTATTTGGAACATCGTGCCTGCTACGGCCCCGGACTTCGTTCCAAAACATATCGTGCCTTCCGAGGACGGGTGGATGGACCTCGCCTCGGAGGCCGCACACTCATAGATGTTGGAGCCGAACACAGACTCCTCCCCTAAGGAGATCTGTGTCTCCGGACCCCCGGACTTGTCTTCGGTCGTGCGTTCTGTACCGCGTGCACCCATGGCCATCGAATCTGATTGGGCCCCAATCATGGAGTTCATTGCCGAGGATATCTTTCAGCACTCGCCCTTTGGAGATTTGCTAAATTCATTAAGGTCTCTCTCTCTATCAGGAGATTCCTGGCCGGACTATGTTCGGCCCGAGTGGGAAGCAGGCAACGAAGAAATTTGTCACCCACCCACCACTCACTTCATAGCCACGGTCGATGATTTGACCGATGTGCTTAACTTTGTCTCTGAAGACATCGACAGTATAGACGACGATGCGGGAGAAGAACAGGAACCACCGCCCATAGGGCGATGGACTACCACCTCTTCATATGATATATACGTGGTGGATACTCCCAAAGAAAACAATGGCGATGAGGCAACAGGAGATCACCCCTTAGGGAAGAAATCAAAGCATGGGCGTCATCGGCGCCGATCCAAGCACCGCCACAGCAACACCGACACTGGAGAAGAAAATCCAGATGGCGCCGAAGAGGAATACAATCCTGATCAGCCCACCTTCGAGCAAGCCGAACAGGAACACGGGCAGGTCAGCCCAGATGAACAGGCGACGGACGGATACTTGGAGGATGATAATTATATGCCTCCCTGCGAAGACGAGGTGAGCCTTGGCGACGACAAATTCGGCATACCGGAGGATCCCATAGAGCAGGAGCAGTTCAAGCACCGGCTTATAGCCATAACAAGAAGCCTGAAAAAGGAGCAACAACAGCTTGAAGCTGATCAAGATCTGCTCGCGGACAGATGGACCGAGGTCCTGGCGGCCGAGGAATACGGACTTGAGCCCCCCATCAGGGGATACCCAAAGCACAAATCGCTAGAAGAAGAGGCCGAAGAGCCTGAACATCCAGCACAAGATGAGGCTGACCGGCCACCTCGCAGCCGGGATAAGACGACATACCAGCCCGCACCCCCACGATGATTCACTACGGCCTGGGGCAACACGCAGGACCTGCAAGACACATTGGAAAACAACGCATGACAACCAAGATCTTTCTACGGATCACGAGGGTGCGCCACAAAACATGACGATGATCGTCATGTCGGATACACCAATCATAAATCCGGCTGGGCCGAACATAACTGACCAGACCTAGCCGGACTGCGTCATGACATAGCCCAGCGCAGAGGCGCCGCACACCCCCTCTGCTTTACTGATGATGTAATGGAACATGAATTCCCAGAAGGGTTTAAACCTGTCAACATCGAGTCATACGATGGCACAACAGACCCTGCAGTGTGGATCAAAGATTTCCTTCTCCACATTCATATGGATCGCGGTGATGACCTACATGCCATCAAGTATCTCCCACTCAAGCTTAAAGGGCCAGCCAGACATTGGCTAAATAGCCTGCCGGCAAACTCCATTGGCAGTTGGGAAAATATTGAGGACGCCTTCCTGGATAACTTCCAGGGCACCTACGTGCGACCACCGGATGCTGTTGACTTAAGTCACATTACCCAATAGCCCGGAGAGTCAGCCATGAAATTCTGGACTCGGTTCCTAACTCAAAAGAACCAAATTGTCGACTGTCCGCACGCCGAGGCCCTGGTAGCCTTTAAGCATAATATCCGCGACGAGTGGCTTGCCCGACACCTCGGCCAAGAAAAACCGAAGTCCATGGCGGCCCTCATGACACTAATGACCCGCTTTTGCATGGGGAGGACAGCTGTCTGGCTCACAGTAACACCGTGCCAGGAAACTCTGGCACTTCAGATATCCGCGACAGTAACAGAAAGCCACGGCGCAATAGACATAAGCATCGGAACAAGGGTGACTATGCCAAAGATACGACAGTCAATGCAGGATTCAGCAGCTCCAAATCTGGTCAACGCAAGAAGCTGTTTAAAAGAAACAATCCGGGATCGTCCAGTCTGGACCGCATACTCGACCGCTCGTATCAGATTCACGGCACCCCTGATAAACTAGCCAATCACACTAACAGAGATTGCTGGGTGTTCAAATAGGCCGGCAGGATAAATGCCGAGAACAAGGACAAGGGGCTGCACAGCGATGATGACGAGGAGCCCCGGC
This sequence comes from Triticum aestivum, assembly GCF_018294505.1. Taxonomy (NCBI): domain Eukaryota; kingdom Viridiplantae; phylum Streptophyta; class Magnoliopsida; order Poales; family Poaceae; genus Triticum; species Triticum aestivum. The sequence continues at coordinate 46,391,112 of NC_057801.1, read as the reverse complement.
GTCCGAACACTGGGGACAGAAGAAATTCCCCGCCCCCCCAGGTGAAAACGGTAAACATGATCTATGCCAGTCACATCCCTAAACGGGAACGAAAGCGTGCACTTAGGGACGTTTATGCGATGGAGCCCGTCGCCCCAAAGTTCAACCCATGGTCATCCAGCCCGATCACCTTTGATCATAGGGACCATCCCACCAGCATCTGTCATGGTGGCTCAGCCGCATTGGTCCTTGACCCAATCATCGACGGATTCCATCTCACGCGAGTCCTCATGGACGGTGGTAGTAGCCTGAACCTGCTCTATCAGGACACAGTGTGCAAAATGGGCATAGATCCCTCACGGAGCATGCCAACCAAAACCACCTTTAAATGTGTAATTCCAGGGGTAGAGGCCTGTTGCACGGGCTCAATAACACTGGAAGTGGTCTTTGGATCTCCGGATAATTTCTGAAGCGAGGATTTAATATTCGACATCGTCCCTTTCCGTAGTGGCTATCACGCACTACTAGGACGAACTGCGTTCGCTCGATTCAATGCAGTACCGCACTATGCATACCTGAAGCTCAAAATGCCAGGACCCCGCGGGATTATAACAGTCAACGGAAACACAACCCGCTCCCTCCGTACGAAAGAACATACTGCGGCCCTTGCGGCCGAACTACAAAGCAACATTCTTCGGCAGACAGCCTATTCAGCAACAACAACCCTGAGCACCGTCAAGCGAGTCTGGAGCACCCCGCAGCAGGATGGTCAGGCACGTCAACAGCTCGATTAGCAATTCGGCCTCCGCAATAGACCCACTGAGGAGGCATTTGTGCCACACGTACACAACTACGCACTCAAAATACCATGGGCATATGCGGAGGCATGTCGACGACGCAGCTCACATTGCGGTTCAGCCCCCACAAGGCCTGCACATCCTTCAACTTCCTTTCTTTTTAGGACCCCACTTTCGGGAAGCCCCTTCAAAGAACCGGACTATCGGACCCATCACCGAGGGGAACACCAAGGAGGCCAGAGGCTTTGCACACGAGGGAATACCCAGGTGGTCTCTTTCGATGATCATTATACCTGTTTTTACATGCCCGCATGCAGCCTGTCCTTGGATAGGACATGTCAAACAGTCCTATTTTTCTCTGCTTAATGCATTAATTGTACACACACGCCTTGTCGTATTGTCCGAATAACAATGGGAAATAGTATACAGCGTCAGCTTCTTATTACTATCTTCATATTTTCCCTTGAATATTTATTTAATGTTGGATCCGAACACTTTGGTACGATCCATGCTCCAGGGGCTTTCTATTGAGCCCCATAATATGGTAACAAAAGTCCGAACACTTTCGACAGTGCGGCACCCCGAACTTATAGATTTATATGCATCAGATCTGAATCATGTCTTGGGTCAATAGTTCGGTTAGCCCGGCTCCTTTGTTTTGGTACTTTATGTTCCGTTATATCGGCTAAGGTAGCGCAGGGAGAACTACTGCGATTGTGTCCTGGTTCTTCCAGATGAGCACCTCAGTAGAGAAAGCCGAAAACTGACCGTCATGATGCGGCGAGAGCTGGTCGCTGTTCGTGAGGTACTAAATCCCTAAAGATTTTTTCCGCTTAAGGCGAAGAATCGGCCTTGCCCGATTTAGGCGTGTATAGCGCCCTAGTTCTGCCTTCCGAACACTAGGGGCTTCGCCGAAATTTAAAATTATAGACCTCTATGGCCAAGTGAGAGTTATAAAGCCGAGTAGTCCAATTGCCGTGTTCGCTGCGCTAAACACCTCCTTAAAGGACCAAGAATTTGGATAAAGAGTGTTTGGGTTTTCCACGAACACCCCAGTACTAGTTACAAGGGGGCGGAAGCCGACGACTGGCCTACTTTCTGATTTTGATAAACGGCCGCAAAGAAGGTAATATTTTATATTAAACAAAGCGTTATATAACGCAAACAAACTCGTTCTCATATCACAAAGACGACATGAGTACATTCTCTCAAAGATTATGTTTTTGGGACATTCATTTTCCACAAGCCGGTCGCCTTTCATAATGACATCATAATATTTTGCGGGGTAGCGATGCTCCTTACCCTCCGGGGGTCCGTCCTTCACGAGCTTCTCAACATCCAGTTTGGCCCAATGCATCTTCGCGCGGGCAAAGGCACGTTGAGCACCCTCAATACAGACGTACTGCTTGATAACTTCTAGCTGTGGACAGGCATTCACCATCCGCTTTATCAGGCCAAAGTAGCTGCCGAGCAGGGGCTTGCCAGGCCACATCCGGACTATGAGGTCCTTCATGGCCAGTTCGGCCACATTGTGGAGTTTGACCAATTGCTTCAGTTGGTCACTTAGAGGCATCGCGTGTTCGGTCCCAATGTATTGGGACCATAACAGCCTCTCCGTTGAGCTCCCCTCTTCAGAAAGATAGAACTCTGCGGCATCCGAAATGCTGCGTGGCAGATCTGCGAATGCCCCTGGAGATCTCCGAATTCGTGTAAGTAAAAGAAATGACTCCTCCACATGCTTGCTTTGCATAAAGAATGCCTTACCCTATGCTATATTCTTGGCCACCTGGATCTCCTGGAGGGCCTTCTGGGCTTCAGCCTTGGCGTCTGTCGCGCTCTGGAGGGCCTTCGCAATCTCAGACTCTTGCGTCTTGAAGTCACGCTCCAAGGACTCGAACTTCTTGCCGAGCTCCTGGAGCTCTTGCTGTACCTCCCCCACCCTAGCATCTTGCTTCTCGCGCTCGGTGCGCTCCATAGCCGCCTTGGATTAGGCTGCGTATCGAGCTTTCTTCAGGGCCACCACTTCGGTCGCAGTTCCTATCAAAAACTATGATGCTTTTTGTTAGCATCATCTCTTTTTTCTCCTCTATACGACACAAAGACAGGGTTTCACTTACCTTTGTTCTCCTCGAGCTGCTTCTTCACGAGGCTGAGCTCTTCTTCGGCCTACCCCAGGTCGTGCTTGAGTCCGACAACCTCAGCCGTGCGTGCAGCGGCGGTCAGCAGCAATGCCTGTTTGTTCACATAAGACAAGTACTATTAGCTTCCTGTGGTTTTTTAGTTGACCCTCCGTTTGGCTTTTACTCCCGAACACCAACCAGAGTATCAGGGGCTACTGTCTATCGGGTGATATTTCCTCACACCTTTTCATTACTTACCTCAAAGCCTGTTAGTAGGCTGGTGCAGGCTTCGGTCAATCCGCTCTTGGCGAACCGAATCTTCTCAATCACCGTACTCATAAGAGTACGGTGCTCATCATCGATGGAAGCGCCTCGAAGCACTTCCAACAAATTATCCAATGCCTCCGGTTGGGCAGAGTTCATCAGCACGGCCGGCTCGCTCTCCTTCGCGAGGGGCGCCTTCCGGAGTCCGGAAGCTTTGGAGGCTCCGACGCAGTAACCGGCTGGGAGCCGGACTTGCTGTGGCTCCCATCAGCGTGATCCATGGGGGTCTTACCCCCCACGCACCCCACGTCTGGGATTTTGCCTTGGGGCATCTCTGGAACCGTCGCCTCCTGCTCTGGTATCCTTCGGGACAACACGTCATTGTCATCCACAGGTTGTGGGGAGGTGGCCGTCAGGAGTGAATTCATCTTTGACTCGCCTAGAGACTCCTCCGAAGAGGACACCCCGAGATAGGACCCGGTCGGACTGCATACAAATGTTTGGCGTTATTACAAGCCATAAGGTCAAAGTCGCACAAAAAAATATTACAGAATGCGGATACTTAATTATGACCTCGCCCGGGGCTTGCCACTGGGCAGCCACTCCTTGTCGCTATATGCAGCGGTAGTGGAGTGATTGGGAAGGGACGCCTTTCCCTTCTTCGGCCTCCCGGCCTCCCCCGACGGGGCGGCCTTCCTTTTCTTCTCCTCCACAGTACGGGGAGGGGGCATTTCTTCATGTTTCCCCCCGTCTTCGGGAAGGGGGGGGATCTTCCTCGTCATCCTAGGATGATGAGTCTATCACGGCCCTGCGTCGGAGACCTTTTCTGGTCCCCGCGGCCGCCTTCTTGGACCCTTCGGCCCCCTCAGTTGAGGCGTCCTTCCTCTTTCTCCCCACCCCTTCGTGGGAGGAGTGCGCCTCGTCATCTTCTGGCAAGGCGTCTGGTGCGTCCTCGCGCCGGAGACCCTTCAGGGTCCCCATAGCCTTCTTTTCGGCCTTTTTCTACGGCACCTTGTAAGGCGCCAGAACCAACATCTCTGCTTGGAGTGTGTCTACTAGATCCTCAGGCAACGGAGCCGGACAGTCAATCCGCTCCGCCATCTCCACCCAATCCTGTTCAGTCAGTATGGTGACTTAAAAATCCTCCCATGAATGTACTGGAAAGGAACATCTTCTAATAGTCAGAGGACTTACCGGACTGGCGAGGCACTTTGCACTGAGCGCACGATCCTCGGAAAGAGGGGGAGGAGCTTCGCTGGCCTTGAAAAAATACCTTCCAGAGGTCTTTGTGCATCGTGTCGAAGAATTCCAGCAGCATCTGGTGTTCGGCCGGATCGAAGTCCCACATATCGAATGCCCGTCTCTGGCACGGGAGAATCCGATGAACGAGCATGACTTGGACCATGTTGACGAGCTTGATATTCTTGTCCCTCATACTTCTGATGCAGGACTCGAGTCCGGCTAGCTCCGTGGGTTCGCCCTAGGCCAGGACCTACTTTTCCCGAGAAGTGAGCCGCATAGGGATTCCGGATCTGAATTTTGGGGCCGCCACCCAGTTGGCATCACGCGGCTCGGTGATGTAGAACCACCCGGATTGCCACCCTTTCACGGTCTCCACGAAGGAGCCGTCGAGCCATGTAATGTTGGGCATTCTGCCCACCATGGCACCTCCGCACTCTGCCTGTTGGCCACTCACGATCTTCGGCTTCACGCAGAAGATTTGCAACCACATGTCGAAGTGGGGCTTGATGCGGAGGAAGGCCTCGCACACAACGATGAACGCCGAGATGTTGAGGACAAAATTCGGGGCTAGATCGTGAAAATCTAGCCCGTAGAAATACATGATCCCGTGGACAAACGTGTGGATTGAAAATCCTAGTCCACGGACAAAATGAGGGAGAAATACTACCCTCTCTCGAGACTTTGGGGTGGGGGTAATCTGTCCCTCTGCCGGAAGCCTGTGCGCGATGCTCTCGGCCAGGTATCCGGCCTCCCGAAGCATGGTAATGTCCTCCTCTGTGAGAGAGGAAGCCATCCACTTGCCTCCCGCTCCGGACATGCTGCGGTCCTACGGAGAAGGTGAGAGCTTGGGCGCTGGAGCTCGAGAGTGCGAGAACAAATGAGCAAAGGAGGAAGAAGGCGTGGGCGAAAACGGGAGATTCTTGTCGTTTTAGAAAGACGGTGCAGAATGTGCACCTCCCCACTTGCCTCTCAAAATCATTTATTTTCCATGCGCCTCGATTGATGGCGCTGGTTGGGTTACCCATACCCGTATTGATGGAGATCCCGCGATAAGGGGACACGATCTCTGCTTTGACAAGACGTGCCAAAGAAACCGCCTCACGATGTGTGCGGGAGCTGGATGTGAAAAGCGGTTCGAATAATGACTGGACCACCGCGTGGTGTCACGCTACAAAGAGCTATCAACAGATTAGATTCGTGGATTATTGTTCTCTCTACAGCGGTATGTAAAGAGCCGGACATGGTCCTTGTGTTCAGAATTTATCTTGGAGTATTGGGAGATGGAACCCGCCTCGCAATGCCGAAGACAATCTAAGCGCCGGACTCATCGTCATTGAAGTCTGGTTTAGGGGCTACTGAGGGCGTCCTGGAGGGGGTATCCGGACAGCCGGACTGTATGCTTTGGCCGGACTGTTGGACTATGAAGATACAAGATTTAAGACTTCGTCCCGTGTACGGATGGGACTCTCCTTGGCGTGGAAGGCAAGCTTGGCGATTCGGATGTAGGTCTCCTTCTCTGTAAACCGACTCTTTGTAACCCTAGCCTCCTCCGGTGTCTATATAAACTGGAGGGTTTAGTCCGTAGGACATAACAACAATCATACCATAGGCTAGCTTCTAGGGTTTAGCTTCTCTGATCTCGTGGTAGATCAACTCTTGTAATACTCATATCACCAAGATCAATCAAGCAGGAAGTAGGGTATTACCTCCCTCGAGAGGGCCCGAACCTGGGTAAACATTGTGTCCCCAGTCTCCTGTTACCATTAGCCTTAGATGCACAGTTCGGGACCCCCTACCCGAGTTCCGCAGGTTTTGACACCGACACGCGGCCCCTTTTCCTTCCTCTCCTCTCTTCCTTGCTTCCCCCTCCTACTCCAACTAGGAAAAGAGGGAGTCCTACTTCCGGTGGGAGTAGGACTCCTCCATGGCGCGCCCTCCTCCTGGACAGCCGCCCCCTCCTCCTTGATTCTTTATATACGGGGGAAGGGGGCACTGTTGGTGTCAAAACCGGCGGATGTCGGGTAGGGGCTACCGAACTGTGTGTCTAAGGCTAATGGTAACAGGAGACTGGGGACACGATGTTTACCCAGGTTCGGGCCCTCTCGATGGAGGTAATACCCTACCTCCTGCTTGATTGATCTTGATGATACGAGTATTACAGGAGTTGATCTACCACGAGATCGTAGAGGCTAAACACTAGAAGCTAGCCTATGATTATGATTGTTCTTGTCCTAGGGACTAAACCCCCCGATTTATATAAACACCGGAGGGGGCTAGGGTTACACAGAGTCGGTTACAGAGAAGGAGATCTATCATCCGAATCGCCAAGCTTGCCTTCCACGCAAAGGAGAGTCCCATCCGGACACGGGACGAAGTCTTCAATCTTGTATCTTCATAGTCCAACAGTCTGGCCAAAGTATATAGTCCGGCTGTCCGGATACCCCCTTATCCAGGACTCCCTCAGTAGCCCCTGAACCAGGTTTCAATGACGATGAGTCCGGCGCGCAGATTGTCTTCGGCATTGCAAGGCGGGTTCCATCTCCGAATACTCCAAGGTAAATTTCGAACACTTAAGTCGTGTCCGGCTCTACAAGACAAATTTCACATACCGTAGAGAGAACAATAATCCACAAATCTAATCTGCTGACAACTCTTCATAGTGTGACATCACGCCACGGCCCAGCCATTATTCGAACTGTTTTTACAACCAGCTATCGCACACATTGCGAGGCGGTTTCCTTGGCACGTCTTGTTGAAGCAGACATCATGTCCCCCCTTATCGTAGGATCCTGATCAATATGGGTATGGGTAACCCAACCGTGCCATCAATCGTGGCGCTTGGAAAATGAGTAATGTTGACAGGCAAGTGGGGAGCCGGACATTTTTTTTACCGCTTTATAAAGGGATAAGGATCTCCCGCTTTCACCCACGCCTTCTTTCTCCTTTTCTCATCTTTTCTCGCACTCTCGAGCCCCAGCGCCCAAGTTATCACCTTCTCCGCAAGACCATCCGCAGCATGTCCAGAGCGGGACGCAAGTGGATGACCTCCTCCATCACAGAGGAGGACATTACCAAGCGTCGGGCAGCCGGATACCTGGCCGAAAACATCAAGCACAGGCTTCCGGCGGAGGGATGGATCACCCCACCCCAAAGTCTCGGGAGGGAGTAGTATTCCTCCCTCATTTCGTCCGCGGACTAGGATTTCCACTCCACCCGATCATCCGCAGGCTCATGTATTACTATGGGCTAGATTTCCATGATCTAGCCCCAAATTTTGTCCTCAACATCTCGGTGTTTATCGTCGTGTGCGAGGCCTTCCTCTGCATCAGGCCCCACTTCGGCCTGTGGCTGCAAATCTTCTGTGTGAAGCCGAAGATTGTTAGCGTCCAGCAGGCGGAGTGCGGAGGCACCATGGTGGGCCGGATGCCCAACGTTACATGGCATGACGGCTCCTTCGTGGAGACCGTGAAAGGGTGGCAATCAGAATGGTTCTACATCACCGAGCCGCGCGATGCCAACGGGGCGCCGGCGCCCAAATTCCGGTCCGGCGTCCCCATGCGGCTCACTTCCTGGGAAAAGAAGGGCCTGGCCTGGGGCGAACCCGCGGAGCTGACCGGACTCGAGACCTGTATCAAGAGTATGAAGGACAAGAAATTCAACCTTGTCAACGTGGTTCAGGTCATGCTCGTCCGCCGGATCCACCCATGTCAAAGACGGGCATTCAATATGTGGGAGTTCGATCAGGCCGAACACCAGATGCAGCGAGAGATCTTCGACACGATGCATAAGGACGTCTGGAAGGTGCTATTCAAGACCGGTGAAGTTCCTCCTCCCACTTCCGAGGACCGCAGACTCAGTGCCATGCGACTCGTCAATCCGGTAAGTTTTCTAAACATCATAAGATGCACCTTTCCCAGCATATTCGTGAGAGGACTATAAGTCATCATGCTGACTAAGCAGGATTACATGGAGACGGCGGAGCGGATCGACTGTCCGGCTCTGCTACCTGAAGATCCAGCAACCGCACTTCTGACGGAGATGCTGGTTCCGGCGCCTTACAATGTGCCAGAGAAGAAGGCTGAAAAGAAGGCCACGGGGACCAGGAAGGGTCTCCGGCGCAAGGTTGCGCCGGACGCCTCATCCGACGACAAGGCGCACTCCCCCCCCCCCCCCCCCCGAAGACGAGGGGAGGAGAAGAAAAGGAAGACCGCCTCGTCTACGGAGGCCGAAGGGTCCAGGAAGACGGCCGTGGGGACCAGGAAGGGTCTCCAGCGCAGGGCCATAATAAACTCGTCGTCCGAGGACGGCGAGGCGGATTCCTCCCATGTAGACGGGGGGAAACATGAGGAAACTCTCCCTCCCCACATTTGGGAGGAGAAGAAAAGGAAAGCTGCCCCACAAGGGGAGGCTAGGACGTCGAAGAAGGGAAAGGCGTCCCTTCTGGGTCACTCCACTACTTCCGCCTACAGCGAGGAGGAGTGGCTGCCAAGGGGCAAGCCCCGGGCGAGGTCGTAAGTATCCGCACTCTGTAATACTTTTCGTGCGACTTTAACTTCATAGTTTGTAATAACGCCGAACACGTATATGCAGTACGCCTGTGTCCAATCTCGGGGTATCCTCTTCGGATGGGTCCTTGAGTGAGTCGAAGATGAATAGCAATTCACTCCTGACGGCTACCTCCCCACGAACTGCGGACGACACCGAGGTGTTGTCCCAAAGGATATCGGGGCCGGGGGCGACGGTTGTGGAGACGCCCCAAGGAGAAATCCCAGATACCGGGTGCATGGGGGGCAAGATACACTTGGATTACACGGACGGGAGCCACATCAAGTCTGGTTCCCAGCCAGTTACCGCGCCGGAGCCTCCAAAGGCTCCAGATTCGGGTAGGCAGCCCTGAGGGAGTCCTCGATAAGGGGGTATCCGGACAGCCAGACTATATACTTCGGTCGCACTGTTGGACTACGAAGATACAAGATAGAAGACTCCCTCCCGTGTCTGGATGGGACTCTCCTTGGTGTGGAAGGCAAGCTTGGTGATTCGGATGTAGTTCTCCACCTCTGTGTAACCCTAGGCCCCTCCGGTGTCTATATAAACCGGAGGGTTTAGTCCGTAGAAAACAACAATCATACCATAGGCTAGCTTCTACGGTTTAGCCTCTCTGATCTCGTGGTAGGTCAACTTATGTAATACTCATATCATCAAGATCAATCAAGCAGGAATTAGGGTATTACCTCCATTGAGAGGGCCCGAACCTGGGTAAACATCGTGTCCCCAGCCTCCTGTTACGATTAGTCTTAGACACACAGTTCGGGACCCCCTACCCGAGATCCGCCGGTTTTGACACCGATATTGGTGCTTTCATTGAGAGTTCCACTGTGTCGTCGCAATAAGGCTTGATGGCTCGTCTCGTTGTCAAAGACAACATCACCTCCGGTGGAGCCCTGGCTCTAGGCCAAACTCTCTGGCTGGGTGACTTCGTTATGACCGCCCGATCGGCTGTTGCACCGATAATGACTTCTCAGGTCATTAAAAATAGCCTCCACGTTGATTCGGACTTTGCCGAATAGTTGGACCCAATGGAGCTCTCCTACCTCAATGAGCTCTTGGAACGCATCGCCGCCCTAGGCGTCGCTATGGACTATGACCGGATCGGGCTTGAACCCGACCAAAGGGAGATACACTCTCCACCGGTCACCCATGAGATAGCGGTAGTGGAACAGCATCATCCTAATTATCCCTCTACTTTGAGGACGAACTATGTCCGGATTTACGAGCTCTCCGAGCCGGACACTCACTCGCGGGAGGACATAACCCCGGCCCCGGACTAAGGATCGAGGGGCGGGCCGAAGAAATCGAGCAACGCCACAGAACCCAAGCCGTTAAGCTCGGAAGCTTCTTTGCCCCTGGGTCCCAGATTGGGTCGGGATTCGGATTCAAATCCACCCACCCACCCAGATTTATCCAGTCTTTCCCATATCAGACAAGAGCACAAAGAAACAGTACATCATTACTGGGCCATATTCCTCCTTGTGATAAGCAGGGTCAAGGACTGTCGCGAGGCAGAAGCAATCTCCCTCTTTTGCAAAAATTGCACGGACAAAGGGATTCTCAACACAATAAGTCGCCATGACATAGTACACTTCGCTGACTTAGTGGCCATAGTGCAAAAATACTACACGATGGAAAGCGCCTGGAAAACCCAAACAAGTTTCTGGGACAATCCGGCTCTAGCCAAATCCTCTGTCGGAACTAAAACGGTAAACTCTCGTAAGTCACCCGATTCAAGTACCAAAAAAATAAAGCCCGCCGCAAGGCGCAGAACCGTATTGGAAGAATGGCTAAACAGGTCGTGCAAGATTCACAGCACACCGGATACTATGCCAACGCATAGCCTTAGAGCATGTGGGTTACTCCGCAGGTAGCAAAGAGCGGCGAGGATCTCCTCATAAAACATACAGCAGAGCAACATCCCGCCGGAGACAACAATACGTTATTTACAGTCTTCGAGACTTTCGCCTCAAATAATAGGCGCAAGCGAGCTCACCGCAGCCTCGCAGAAGTTTGCCACGTGGCAACAATAAACCCATGGAATAACACGGCTATAACTTACAATGCCAGTGACGAACCTCAATTCCGAACAGTCCGAGCACCAGCCGCTTTGGTCCTTAGCCCAATCGTGGATGGCTTCGGGCTCACTAAAGTGCTCATGGACGGCGGAAGCGGACTAAATATCATCTATGAGGAAACCCTTAACAAGATGGAAATTGACAAGAGCCGCATTGAACGAAGCAGGACGACCTTCAGGGAAATCATCCCTAGTCGAGAGGCATAATGCATGGGAAAAATCACACTGGATGTGGTATTCGGCATGCCGGAGAATTATAGGTCCGGAGAAATTACATTCCAAGTGGCCCCGTTGAGCAGCGGATACCACGCCCTCTTGGGGCGGGACACATTCACGAGTTTTCAGGCTATACCCCATTACGGGTACATGAAGCTCAAAATGCCCAGGCCCAATGGAATCATCACTCTAGCTAGCGACCCGGACGTCGCACTCCATGCCAAAAATAAAACTGCCACCCTCGCCCTGGAAGCATTATCAGAAGCCCTCGCGGCCGAAGAACTGACAACACTGCGAGCAACAGTGGACAGAGACGATGTGATACTCGACAAGCAACCAAAATCCACCTCCTTCAAGCCAGCGGACGAGATATCAAATTCCAGGTCCACCCAACGGACCCTTCGAAGACAGCTTCCATCGGGACACAGCTGAACCCCACAATAGACGCCGCACTGCGTGACTTCCTGCGTGAAAATTGGGATATTTTCGCCTGGCATCCTTCAGACATGTTGGGTATCCCATGGAGACTGGCCGAACACAGCCTCAATATACTGAAAGGATACAAGTCAGTCAAGTAGAATCTTAGACGCTTCTCAGAGCCTAAGCGGCAAGCCATGGGGGAAGAGCTAGCCAAGATACTCGAGGCCAGATTCATCAGAGACATCAAACATCCAGATTGGCTAGCAAACTTGGTAATGGTACCAAAAAAGGACAAATCCTGGCGCTTGTGTGTCGATTTCAAAGACCTCAAATAAGCTTGCCCTAAGGATCCCTTCCCCCTCCCCCGCATTGATCGGATAATCGATGCCACCGCAGGACACGACTCATTGTTTTTCCTCGACGCTTACTCCGGATACAATCAAATAAAGATAAGGGAGTCCGACCATGCTGCAACGGCCTACATCACTCCATACAGCCCCTTCTGTTTCAACACCATGCCCTTCGGGCTCAAAAACGCCGGCGCAACCTATCAACGCATGATTCAGACATGCCTAGAAAAACAAATCGGCAAGACAGTAGAGGCCTACGTAGATGACGTGGTCATCAAAACAAGACACATCGAATCTTTAATAGATGACTTGAGGCTTACATTCGATAATCTCCGAACATACGACATCAAGCTCAACCCGGAGAAGTGTGTCTTTGGAGTACCCTCTGGAAAATTGCTCGGCTTCATCGTTTCCAATAGAAGAACTGAAGTCAATCTGGCAAAAATCCGAGCTCTGTCATAGTTGGCTATCCCAACAGACCTCAAGCAGATCCAGAAACTAAATGGATGAGTGGCTGCCTTAAGCCGCTTTATCTCCCACTTAGGAGAAAAGGCAATACCCCTGTATCGCCTTCTTCGACGCACAAACACTTCGAGTGGACGGATGCGGCCACGGCCGGACTGGAAGAAATAAAGGCACTCTTGGCCACCAACTCAGTCCTAACCGCGCCAAACATTGGCGAACCCATGCTATTATACATAGCCGCAACAAACCAAGTTGTGAGCGCAGTGCTCGTCGTCGAACGAGAGGCAGACGGACACAAGTTCCCGCTCCAAAAGCCGGTATATTACGTGTCCATTGTCCTCACTCCATTTAAATCTCGGTACCCGCACTATCAAAAGATAGCGTATGCGGTCTTCATGGCATCCCGGAAACTACGACACTACTTTCAAGAGTGTTCGATCATGGTGGCCTCTGAAGTACCACTCAATGACACAATAAATAACTGCGATGCAACAGGCCGAATTGCTAAATGGGCTACTGAGCTCCTTCCATTCGACATAACATACAAATCACGGCGGGCCATTAAGTTGCAAGTACTGGCTGACTTCGTCGCCGAATGGACAGAGGTCGAAATCCCTAAAGAGTATGGCGCGTACTCTAATTGGATCATGCATTTAGACGGCTCCAAAATGCTGGCCGGATTGGGAGCAGGTGTCGTCCTGACATCCCCCACTGGAGACACAGTCCAGTACGTCCTCTAAATATTATACTCAGACTCCAACAATGCAGCCGAATACGACGCTCTATTGCATGTTCTTCGGATGGCAGTCTCCATGGGCATTCAACGCCTCGAAGTGTGCGGGGACTCGAACCTCGCAATATCTCAGGTAAATCGATACTTTGACGCCAGGGACCCGAAAATGGACATTAAGCTCAAGGAGGTAAAAGCCTGGTGCGGCAAAATGGACATTAAGCTCGACTAAGCCTCTGTCTATCACCCCCAAACAAACGGTCAAGTCGAATGTGCAAATGGTCTTATTATGAGCGGCATCAAACCCATACTAGTGCGATCCTTGAAGGAATCAGACACGCATTGGGTCGAGGAACTCGAGTCCGTACTCTAGGGGCTGCAGACCACGCCGAATCGCACCACCGGATACACATCATTTTTTATGCTGTACGACACAGAAGCAGTGCTGCCCTGCGACATAATTCATGACTCACCTCGCGTGCGCATGTATGAAGAGGAGGAAGCCAATCTAGACCGGCAGGACAAATTAGATGCTTTGGAGGAGGAGCGTGATGTCGCTAAAGCCCGTTCCCCATTCTATCAGCAACAGGCTCAAAGGTATCAAAGCAGAAAAGTACGGGCCAAAACTTATAACATTGGCGAACTCGTTCTACGCCTACCTGAGAAGAAGAAGGACAAGCTCAAACCCAAGTGGGAGGGTCCCTTCATCATTGATAAAGTTCTCACCAAGGAGCGTACCGTCTATGCAGCGCATCTGATAACAGACTCGAGCTGAAGCTATGGAACGTGGCCAGACTCCGGAGATTCTACGCCTAGCGCCGAACCCAGTGTTCATCTCCTTCACTCCGCTTCTTCAACTATGTGCCCTTTCCTCCTTTCTCTCCCCTCTTTACTTTTTTTACAGCCTTAAAATTGTACGGATGCCCTGAGCACTCCGGCCGCATTATGCGTGCACACTGTACCTGGGGGCTTCCTATTCAGAAGCTAAATATAACCACTTTAATGGCTTCTTGCCATCCACATATGCATTTCTCTTTCCATATGTGACTTTTCTTCACCATTATATGCATCGATATGACTTAAGTTTTGGCCATGCTGGGTTGCCTGTCTCTTGTATTTATGCCCTACGTTCCCGCTAATTCGGCTAGGGCATAAGGGGAGCACCTCTGTGATTGTTACTGCCGGTTGAGCCGGATGTGTACCTCAGACTTGGTGAAGCCGAAAGCTAGCGTTCTTAAGGGAATATTCAGTAGGTGAACAAAAGATGCTCTCGTTCATAACAATGAAAATACCCAGATGTTTTGTTTCCTGCACTTCTGTTCGCAGTTCGGACATGCACATCGATGCATGCGTCCCCAGAGAAAGGAACCCCTAACAGGACTATTCTCTCTGGAAGATGTTTCTTACTATCCATGTAATATAACATAACTAGTTGGGTACTTGTCATGACCCCTACGCCTAGTTTCCATGCATACCCCGGTTTTTCATATCTGTGTGGGTATTCGGATACACCCGGACTGTCGGATCCGGGGGCTGAAGCGAAAAGGTCCGCCATGACAAATGATTTTCAATCCGGCTAGGGAGTACATGAGCCCATTCAAATTACATAATCATATCGACTGGCTGTACTCTTCCTTTATACCATCCAACAGGTTGTCTAGCTTACAATCCTGCTGGGAATACTTTGCAGCTAACGCTACTTGATCATATACCAAACTAACGGGTATCTCTTGTCCATCTGGCCCAGCCGGTCCGGCTTCGGCCATATGGTTCGGGTCAGCCTTGGCGTATCGCGTCTTCACCATGGCCCAAGCTTCTCTCGCACCTTGCCGGCAAGCTGATATCTTCCATAATCGGAAGCGCCGCCGTGCTCCTTTCAGGATCTCTACAAGTTCGCTCATGCCTCCTGGCAGGGAAGCGGATGGCCACAAAGCCTGGGCAATACCCTGCATCACCTGCCGAGCTCGTTCATGCAGTTGTGAAAGCTCTTACAGCATATCGCATGCGGAACTGGGCATCTCCTCTTCAGGGCATCCCGCCAATATACCTGCAGACATAACTCTGTTAATACGCCTCCTCACCGAACTATACTGCAGTTCGTTCAAGCACTTACTATAAATGCCGCGTCGAAGCCTCCGGTTCTCCTTCACGGAGTCCGCGAGTTGAGCCCGAACATCTTTCAATTCGACGCTCAGTCGGAGATTAGCATCTTGCAGCTTATTCTTCTCCTGAATGGATTGCGTCAGCACGCGTTCGCCCGCCTTCAGCTAACTTCGCAGATGCAGCTCATTATCGCCAACGTTCTCCGGATTTCCTCCAGGATTGTCTGCCGAATTCTTCGTCAGATATACAAACCATGCCGAACACACAAACTGGAAGAAGGAAATTATTACCAGAAGAAGCCTTGTTGGATTCTTCTTGTTCGGCTACATTGGCCTTCATCTGGGCCTTACACTCCTCCAGCTCTTGAGACAACTGGGTATTCTTCTCTACAAGAACCTATGCATTTTAATGATCCTTAAATCAGTTGTGCCAACTGTCTCAAGTCCCAGGGGCTACTACTACACATACTTATTAAAATTCTCTTACTCGTATATCCTTCACATACTGGTCCATTGCTCTAGCAAGTCCATCTTGAGCAGCGCGGATATATGCGTATCCGGAATTGAAGGCATTGAATGCCTCTTTGGAAAAAATACCACCGTGGAGTACAGCCCGTCGGTGCCGGTGGTTCATGGCACTCTCCACTTCTGAATTTCTGGCGGAAAACATATCTATATCCTCCGCAGGAGGACAGTTTGGCACTGTCCCCGCATCAGCCTCCACCCGTGAATCCGGTCCAGGAATCCGGCTATTGGAGGCATTGCCGATAGGGTCCCCGGACACAGTTCGGCGTTTCCTGTTGGGACGTAATTAAAATCGTCACGCCTCGACAAAAAGGCCAAATAAACCACAGGACAAGCTTAATGAATACCTCTGCGCCTGTGTATTGCTCCTAACCGCCTTCCTTTTAAGCCTACCTTGTCTAAGCGCCTCTTGCTGAGAGGCACCCGCGGGTTCGGCATGGTGTCCCGACTGCTGTTTCTGTAAAAGTACGGCATGTGATTATAAGGTACGGCAAAGTGAAGAAATTCTTTCGGAAGGTTGTAACCCCGACATTACTTACATGCGACACGGGAAGCAGTCCGGGATAATCCGCGATGATGGCCACTAAAGTGCTGCCACTGTTTGCCTGATAGAAAGTCCCGTCGACAGATTCCACGTATATGTCCGGATCTTCTTCAAATCCGGAGTCGAGAGCCCGGCCGGGATCCTCTGGCTGCGGAGAGGGGCTGTTGAACTCTTTCACGGCCTTTCTTAGTTCTTGTTTTAAAATAGCAAGGTAAATAATTGTGGAAAAGAAGGTAAGAACAAATTGAGTTGAGTAAAAGATGACAAGTTACCCAGCTTCAGGGGTTGTACATGGAAAATCCATCCCGCAGTTTAATGCGGAGGAACTCCTCTTCTTCTCCTTTGTATAAATCAGATAGTATCCTCGCCAAAGATGTGGCGGAGTCCAGACCTTAGCGACCGCAGCTGGAGGCATCGTCTTCTCCATTAAAATGCCACATGGGTTTTCCCCTATATTGAAGTGGCTGCACTCCCCTTATTATGCATATTCACATAACTTCGATTATTGTCAATCCTGATTTGGCCAGGGTTTGTATCCGGCTCATCAGATAGAAGACTTCCCTGTTTTCTTCCTCCTGGGGGCTCCGAGGGACCCAGCTTTGGCGTTTCTTCAGCGTAGTATTGGTAAACTCAGGATGGCCCGTCTGGACTTGGTCCGGAAGGGGAACATCATCAACATAAGACCACTCCAAGGGCCTGTCTTCGGACGCCTTCTTGGTAGTACCGGACAGGTATCCGATCTGGGCGATGCGCCATATTTCGGCTCTGCCCACTTGATATATAGATCCCTCCTGGTTGCGGGGTACGAGGCAAAATAACCTCTTCCATAGCTCGAAATGAGCTTCGTAGCCCAGGAACAGCTCGAAGAGGGCAACGTAGCCCGCAATGTGCAGTATGGAGGCGGGGGTAAGATTATGCAACTGGAGACCGTAGAACTCCAGCAGCCCGCGGAGGAATGGGTGGATTGGAAACCCGACGCCTCTTAGCAGATATGGGACAAGGCATACCTACTTCCCCCGAGATGGGTTAGGGAATCTCTCCACTTGCTCCCCACCATTATAGGTGGCTAGTCCGGATCGGACGGGGACCATGTATGTGAGCGGAAGGAACCCTTTGGTTTGCAGCTCTATTAAGCGGCTGTGAGGGATGGAACACTTTTCCCAATCCCCTGGCTTCGAGCTGGGGGAGCGGCGAGCAGGGCTGCGGCGACCGGTCATGATGGGATGGCCTCTTTTGGGCGCGCTCTGCGGAATGCTTGCTTGGGGGAAGATGGTGTGATTTGGATCTGAAGATCCCCGTCTCTTCAAATAGACGGTTCACCTACGGGATTAGGGTGGCAAACGCAAAAATGCCCCTTCCCTTCATCTTTGATCGACACGTGGAGGTGGCCATTATTGAAGCACAGAAGCTGAGGAGTACAACCTTACTGGGAGGCCAGACACTATTCGGTATGACAGGTGCACCGGATTTGGAGAAGAACCCGCCTTGCAATGCCGAAGACAATCTGCGCGTCGGACTCATCGTCATTGAAGCCTGGTTTGGGGGCTACTGAGAGACTCCTGGATAAGGGGGTATCCGCACAACCGGACTATATACTTTGGCCGGACTGTTGGACAACGAAGATACAAGACAGAAGACTCCGTCCCGTGTCCGGATGGGACTCTCCTTGGCGTGAAAGGCCAGCTTGGCGATTCGGATGTAGATCTCCTCCTCTGTAAACCGACTCTGTGTAACCCTAGCCCCCTCTGGTGTCTATATAAACCGGAGGGTTTAGTCCGTAGAAAACAACAATCATACCATAGGCTAGCTTCTAGGGTTTAGCCTCTCTGATCTCGTGGTAGACCAACTCTTGTAATACTCATATCATCAAGATCAATCAAGCAGGAAGTAGGGTATTACCTCCATCGAGAGGGCCTGAACCTGGGTAAACATCGTGTCCCCAACCTCCATTTACCATTAGTCTTAGACACAAAGTTCAGGACCCCCTACCCGAGGTCCATCGGTTTTGACACCGACAAGCCCCTCACTAAGGAGAGCAAGCCAGCCATGCCGATGACCTCCGTCCAGCCGGAGACATCGGAGAATCTGTTGGAAGTGCTTCGCGGTGCTTCCATTGATGAAGAGCATCATACTCTTATGAGTACAGTAATTTAGAAGGTTCGGTCCACCAAAGGCGGGTTGACCGAAGCCTGCACCAGCCTACTAACAGGCTTTGAGGTAAGTAATGCAAAAGTGTGAGAAAATACCACCCAATAGACAGTAGCCCCTGATACTCTATTTGGTGTTTGGAAAGAAAAGCCAAACGGAGGGTCAACTAAAAACCACAGGAGTCTGACACTACTTGTCTATGTTAATAAGCAGGCGTTGCTGCTGGCCACCGCTGCGTGCACAGCTGAGGTCACTGGACTCAGGCGGGACCTGAGGTAGGCCAAAGAAGAGCTCGGCCTCGTGAAGAGGCAGCTCGAGGAGAACAGAGGTAAGTGATACCCTGTCCGTGTGTCATGTAGAGGAGAAAAATTGGTGATGCTAACAAAAAGCATCATGATTTTTAATAGGGGCCACGACCGAAGTGGCGACCCTGAAGAAAGCACTGTCCAAGGCCGAAGCCAAGGCGGCCACGGAGCGCACCGAGCGCGAAAAGAAAGATGCTCAGGTGGGAGAGGTACAACAAGAGCTCCAGGAGTTCGGCAAGAAGTTCGAGTCCTTGGAGCATGACTTCAAGACGCAAGCGCCTGAGATTGCCAAAGCCCTCGAGAGCGCGAAAGATGCCAAGGCCGAAGCTCAAAAGATCCTCTAGGAAATCCAGGTAGCCAAGAAGATAGCGGCGGGTAAGGCATTCATTATGCAGAGCAAGCATGTGGAGGAGAGATTTCTTTTACTTAACCGAATTCGGAGCTCTCCACGGGCATTCGCAGATCTGCCACGCAGCATATCGGATGCCACAGAGCTCACCCGTGCCGAAGAAGGGAGCACAATGGAGAAGTTGTTTCGGTCCCAGTATGCCAGAGGCGAACACCCAATGCCCTTGAGTGACAAACAGAAGCAACTGGTCGAACTCCACGAGGCAGCCGAACTGGCCATAAAGGGCCTGATAGTCCGGATGTGGCCTAGTGAGCCTCTGGTAGACAGCTACTTTGGCCTTATAAAGCGGACGGTAAATGCCTGTCCACTACTTGAGGTTACCAAGCAATCTGTTTGCATTGAGGGTGCCCGCCGGGCCTTTGCCCGCGCGAAGATGCATTGGGCCAAACTGGATGTTGAGAAGCTGGTGAAGGATGGACCACCTAAGGGTAAGCAGCATCGCTACCCCGAAAAATATTATGATGGCATTATGAAAGGCGTTCGCCTTGTGGCCAAGGAATGTACCAAGGACATAATCTTTGAGTGAATGTACTCATGTTGTTTTTGTAATAGGAAAACAAGTTTGTTTGCGCTTATATGACGCTTTGTTGATATAAAATATTACCTTCTGTGCGGCTGTTTATAAAATTTTGAAAGTAGTCCAGTCGTCGGCTTCTGCCCCCTTGTAACTAGTACTGGGGTGTTCGTGGAAAACCCAAACACTCTTTATCCAAATTTTTGGTCCTTTAAGGAGGTGTTTAGCACAGCGAACAAGGCAATTGGACTATGCGGCTTTATAACTCTCACTTAGCCATAGAATTCTACAATTTTAAATTTCAGGGCGCTATACACGCCTAAATCGAACAAGGTCGATTCCTCGCCTGAAGTGGAAAAAATCTTTAAGGATTTTGAACCTCTCGAACAGCGACCAGCTCTCGCCGCATCATGACAGACAGTTTTCGGCTTTCTCTACTGAGGTGCTCGTCCGGAAGAACCGGGACACAATCGCAGTAGTTCTCCATGAGCTACCTTAGCCGATATAACGGAACGTAAGGTACCAAAACAAGGGAGCCGGGCTAACCCAACTATTGACCCAAGACATGATTCGGAGCTGATGCATATAATTCTACAGGTTCGGGGTGCCGCACTGTCGAAAGTGCTCAGACTTATCTTGTCGTTTTATGGGACACCATAAGAAGCCCCTGGCAAACTGGACGTACCAAAGTGTACGGATGTAATAAACATTCGAGGGAAAACATGAAGATAGGAATAACAAGCTGACGCTGTATGTTGTTTCCCGATGTTATTTAAATAATATGTCAAGACGTATGTGTACAATTAATGCGCGAAGCAGAAACGAATAGGAATATTTGACATGTCCTATGCAAGGGCGGGACGCGTGCGGGTATGTAAAACAGGTATATCGATAATTAGTAAGAGACCACCTGGGTATTCCCTTGTGCGCAAAGCCTCTTGCCCCCTTGGTTTTCCCTCCTGTGATGAGTCCGCTAATCAGGTTCTCTGAAGGGGCCATCCGAAAGTGGGTCCTGAAAGAGAAAGGAAGTTACAAAGGTATGCAGGCCTCGTGGCGGTTGAACCGCACTGTGGACCAGCTCGTCATCGCGCCTCCTCCTATGCCCATGGTATTTTGAGTGCGTAATTGTGTACACGGGGCACCAGTGCCGCCTGATCTGGGCTGGGGCAGAGGCGTGATTGCTAATCGTGCTCTTGGCGTGCCTGACGGTCCTACTGCGGGATGCTCCGGACTCGCTTGGCGGTGTTCGGGGTTGTCATTGCCGAATTGGCGGTTTGCCGAAGAAGGCTACTCTGTAGTTCTGGCGCAAGGGCCGCAGTATGCTCTTCCGTACGGAGAGAGCGGTCTATGTTTCCATTGACTGTTATAACCCCGCGAGGTCCTGGCATCTTGAGCTTGAGGTATGCATAGTGTGGTACCGCGTTGAATCGAGCGAATGCGGTTCGTCCAAGTAGTGCATGATAGCCACTACGGAAAGGGACGATATCGAAGGTTAACTCCTCGCTGCGGAAGTTATCCGGAGACCGAAGACCACTTCCAGTGTTATGAAGCCCGTACAGCAGGCCTCTACCCCTAAAATTACACCTTTGAAGGTTGTTTTGGTGGGTTTGATCCTTGAGAGATCGATGCCCATCTTGCGCACTGTGTTGTGATAAAGTAGGTTCAGGCTACTGCCACCATCCATAGGGACTTGCGTGAGGTGGAATCTGTTGATGATTGGGTCAAGGACTAATGCGGCTGAACCGCCGTGACAGATGCTGGTAGGATGGTCCCGACGATCGAAAGTGATCGGACAGGATGACCATGGGTTGAACTTTGGGGCGACTGGCTCCATCGCATAGACGTCCCTTAGTGCACACTTTCGTTCCCGTTTGGGAATATGGGTGGCATAGATCATGTTTACCATTTTCACCTGGGGGGGGATTTCTTCTGTCCCCCAGTGTTCGGACGCCGGGGCTCCTCTTCATCATCGATGTATAGCCCCTTGTCCTTGTTTTCAGCATTCAACTTGCCGGCCTGTTTGAACACCCAGTAGTCTCTGTTAGTGTGGTTGGCTGGTTTGTCAGGGGTGCTGTGAATTTGGCATAAGCGTTCAAGTATGCGGTCCAGACTGGACGATCCCGGATTGTTTCTTTTGAACGGCTTTTTCCGTTGATCGGATTATGAAATGCCGGAGCTTCTTGGCGTGGTGCTACTACGAGCCAGACAACTATCCTCGCCCGCGCAAAAGCGGGTCATGAGTGTCGTGAGGGCTGCCATGGACTTCGGTTCTTGGCCGAGGTGCCGGGCGAGCCTCTCTTCACGGATATTATGATTAAAGGCCGCCAGGGCTTCGACGTCTGGACAGTCGACAATTTGGTTCTTTTTAGTTAGGAACCGAGTCCAGAATTTCTTGGCTGACTCTCCGGGCTATTGAGTAATGTGACTTAAGTCATCAGCATCTGGTGGTCGCACATAGGTGCCTTGGAAGTTGTCGAGGAGCGCTTCCTCTAGGTTTTCCCAACTGCCGATGGAGTTTACCAACAGGCTATTCAGCCAGTGTCGAGCCGGTCCTATGAGTTTAAGGGGAAGATACTTGATGGCATGTAGGTCATCACCGCGGGCCATGTGAATGTGGAGAAGGAAATCTTTGATCCACATCGCGGGGTCTGTTGTGCCATCGTATGACTTGATGTTCACGGGTTTAAACCCTTCTGGGAATTCGTGATCCATTACTTCATCAGTGAAGCAGAGGGAGTGTGCGGCGCCTCTGTGCCGGGCTATGTTGCTACGCAGTGCGACTATGTCTGACCGGTTATGTTCGGCCCAGCCGGACTTGTTGTTAGTGTATCTGGCCTGACGGTCGTCTTCGAGTGTTGGGGCGCGCCCCGTGATCCATAGATCGATCTTGGCTGTCCTGCTTTGTTTTCCAATAGATTTCGCAGGTCCTGCGTGTTGCCCTGGGCCTTAGTGAACTGGCGTGTGGGTGCGGGCTGGTATTCGGTCTAATACGCCATTTTATCCCGGCCACGAGGTGGCCGGTCAGCCTCGTCTTGTGCTAGTAGTGAAGGCTCTATGGCCTCCTCCTCTAGTTGAGGTAGCAACTTGTGCTTTGGGTAACCTTTGGTGGGGCGCTCGAGTCCGTATTCCTCGGCCGCCAGGACCTCAGTCCATTTGTCTGTGAGCAGATCTTGTTTAGCTTGGAGCTACTGCTGCTTCTTTCTCAGGCTTCTTGCAGTGGCTATGAGCCGGCGCTTAAAGCGCCCCTGCTCTATGGGATCCTCAGGTACGCCGAATTCATCGTTGCCGAGGCTCACCTCGTCTTCAGAGGGAGGCATATAGTTATCGTCCTCCAAGTATCCGTCCGTCGCCTGTTCATCTGGGCTGACCTGCCCTTGTTCCTGTTCGGCCTGCTCGAAGGTAAGCTGATCAGGATTGTATTCCTCTTCGGCACCATCTGGATTGTTTTCTTCTCCTGTGCCGGTATTGCTGTGGCGGGGCATAGAGCGGTGCCGATGATGCCCATGCTTTGATTTCTTCCCTAAGGGGTTATCTACTTTGGCCTCATCGCCATTGTTTTGTTTGGGGGTGTCCACCATATATATAACATTTGAAGCGGTGGCTGTCCAGCGCCCTCTGGAAGGTGGTTCCTGTTCCTCTCCTGCATCGTCGTCTATACCGTCGATGTCTTTGGAGTCGAAGTCAAGCACGTCTGTCAAATCATCGATAGTGGCTATTAAGTGGGTGCTGGGTGGGTAACGAATTTCTTCGTCGCCTGCTTCCCACTCGAGCCGGACATAGTTCGGCCAGGAATCTCCTGACAGGGAGAGAGACATCAATGAATTTAGGACATCGCCAAAGGGGGAGTACTGAAAGATATCCGCGGCGGTGAACTCCATTACTGGAGCCCAATCGGACTCGATGGGGCCCGGGCGTGCGCGGTTCGGAACCCACATCCGGACACAAGTCCGGGGGTCCGGTGACGCAGATTCCCTTAACGGCGGAATCTGTGTTCAGCTCTATCGCCGAAGAGTATGCAGCCTCTGTGGCGGGGTCCTTCCACCCGTCCTCGGACGACGCGATCTGCCCCAGATTTAGGTCTGGAGCAGCTACAGGGGCGATATCCCGAATACAATCCGACAACAGATTTAAGTCATGCTCGTCGTGACTGTTTGGCGCTCCTGATGTTGGCCCGAATCCGTTGAAGATCAAGTCTCGGCGGATATCATCCGTGTAATTCAAGTTCCCGAACCTGACCTGATGGCCAGGGGCGTAGCTGTCGATCTGCCCCAGATGGCCAAGTGAGTTGGCCCGAAGTGCGAAGCCGCCGAACACGAAGATCTGTCCGGGGAGAAAAGTCTCGCCCTGGACTATGTTATTGAAGGTTGAGGGAGCCATCGAGCCTTACAGCGACGACACAGAGGAACTCTCAATGAAAGCACCAATGTCGGTGTCAAAACCAACCGATCTCGGGTAGGGGGTCCCGAACTGTGCGTCTAAGGCTAATGGTAACAGGAGAATGGGGACACGATGTTTACCCAAGTTCGGGCCCTCTCGATGGAGGTAATACCCTACTTCCTGCTTGATTGATCTTGATGATATGAGTATTACGAGAGTTGATCTACCACGAGATCGTAGAGGCTAAACCCTATAAGCTAGCCTGTGATTATGATTGTTCTTGTCCTACGGACTAAACCCTCCGGTTTATATAGACACCGGAGGGGGCTAGGGTTACACAGAGTCAGTTACAGAGAAGGAGATCTATCATCCGAATCGCCAAGTTTGCCTTCCACGCAAAGGAGAGTCCCATCTGGACACGGGACGAAGTCTTCAATCTTGTATATTCATAGTCCAACAGTCTGGCCAAAGTATAGTGTCCTGCTGTCCAGATACCCCCTTATCCAGGACTCCCTCAGGCAACTCTAGGCACAACAATTGATCTCTTGATCTCTTAGCCGTGTGCGGTGCCCCCTCCACCATATTCCACCTCGGTAACATCATAGCAGTGCTTGGGCGAAGCCCTATGTCGGTAGCATCATTGACACCGTCATCACGCCGTCATGCTGACGGAACGCTCCCGCAAAGCTCTGCTGGATCGGAGTTCCTGGGACGTCATCGAGCTGAACGTGTGCTCAACTCGGAGGTTCCGTACGTTCGGTACTTGATCGGTCGGATTGTGAAGACGTACGACTACATCAACCGCGTTGTGCTAACGCTTCCGCTTTCTGTCTATGAGGGTACGTGGACAACACTCTCCCCTCTTGTTGCTATGCATCACCATGGTCTTGCGTGTGCGTAGGATTTTTTTGAAATTACTACGTTCCCCAACAGTGGCATCTGAGCCAGGTTTTATGCGTAGATGTTATATGCATGAGTAGAACACAAGTGAGTTGTGGGCGATCCAAGTCATGCTGCTTACCAGCATGTCATACTTTGGTTCGGCGGTATTGTTGGATGAAGCGGCCCGGACTGACATTATGCGTACGCTTACACGAGACTGGTTCTACCGACGTGCTTTGCACATAAGTGGCTAGTGAGGGAGTCCTGGATAAGGGGTTATTCGGACAGCCAAACTATATACTTTGGCCGGACTATTGGACTATGAAGATACAAGACAAAAGACTTCGTCCCGTGTCCGGATGGGACTCTCCTTGGCGTGGAAGGCAAGTTTGGTGATTCAGATGTAGGTCTCCTCCTCTGTAAACCGACTCTGTGTAACCCTAGCCCTCTCCGCTATCTATATAAACCGGAGGGTTTAGTCCGTAGGACACAACAACAATCATACCATAGGCTACCTTATAAGGTTTAGCCTCTCTGATGTCGTGGTAGATCAACTCTTGTAATACTCATATCATCAAGATCAATCAAGTAGGAAGTAGGGTATTACCTCCATCGAGAGGGCCCGAACCTGGGTAAACATCGTGTCCCCAGCCTCCTGTTACCATTGGCCTTAGACGCACAGTTCGGGACCCCCTACCCGAGATCCGCCGGTTTTGACACCGACATTGGTGCTTTCATTAAGAGTTCCTCTGTGTCGTCGTTGTAAGGCTAGATGGCTTTTCCAACCTTCAACCACGCTGTCCTGGGTGAGACTTTTCTCCCCGGACAGATCTTCGTGTTCGGCGGCTTCGCACTGCGGGCCAACTTGCTTGGCCATCTGGAGCAGATCGATAGCTACGCCCCTGGCCAGCAGGTCAGGTTTGGAAACCTAAACTACACTGGCGACATCCACGGAGACTTGATCTTCGACGGATTCGGGCCCGTATCAGGAGCTCCTAACAATTACGACGTGCATGACTTAGATTTGTAGTTGGACTGTATTCAGAACATCACACCTGCTACAGCTCCAGACTTTGCTCCCGAGCAGGTCGTGCCTTCTGAGGACGGGTGGATGGACCCCGCCCCGAAGGCCGCACACTCATCGGCTTTGGAGCGGAACACAGACTCCTCTCCTAAAGGGATCTGTATCTTCGGACCCCCGGACTCGCCTCCGGTCGTGTATTCCGGACCGCGCGCATCCGAGCCCATCGAATCTAACTGGGCTCCGGTTATCGAATTCGCCGCCGCGGATATGTTTCAGCACTCACCCTTCGGAGACGTGCTAAATTCATTAAGGTCTCTCTCTCTGTCAGAAGACTCCTGGCCGAACTATGTCTGACCCGTGTGGGATACGGAAGACGAAGAAAATTGCAACCCACCCACCACCCACTCTATAGCCACTGTCGATGACCTAACAGACATGCTTGACTCCGACCCCTATAACATCGACGGTATGGACGTTGATGTAGGGGACGATCTGGAACCACCGCCCATGGGGCACTGGACAGCCACTTCATCATACGATGTCTACATGGTAGACACCCCCAAAGAAGACAATGGTGACAAAAAAGACACAACAGAGGATAAACCCCCCCCCCCCCGGGCAAAAGCAAAAACGACGGCGTAGGCGCCGCCTTAGGTCCAGTCACAATAAAAATAGCGATAACAACCCAAAACAGGATAACACTCCGGTTGATTCCGATGGCAACAACGACCATAGGGAACCAGCGATGGAGCAGGACAAACCAGGTCATGCCGAACACGGCCCGGAGAAGACGCCCAATCACATAAATTCAGAGGGCCGAACTCATCATGCTACCTCCAAATAAGAGAACAGTCCGGTTGACGATGCGTTCATCATCCCGGAAGAACATTCGGAACAAGATAACCTCCGCAGAGAACTCCTGGCCACAGCACGGAGCCTGAAGAAGTAGAAGCAAAGGCTTAAGGCCATGCAGGACACTCTCAACCAAAGATGGAATAAGGTGCTGGACACCGAAGGGAAATGTGGCGATAATCACCACACAAAGAGCCACCCAAAGCGCAAACTGCTATCCGAATTTGACGATGAAGCCGCAGCACCCGTTCGGCCAAAAAACAATACGGCTACTCAGCCGGACCAACCACCTCATGGCCGCGATAGAGCAGCCACCGATACCACATACGATTTACGAGAGCTCCTGGACAAAAAGTCCAGTGCGGCCAGATCCATCTATGGGTCCAGAGGACATGCTCCAACGCGGGATCATGGTCACCACAACGATCATACTGATCGAATACCAGTCTGGAATCAACATCGGGAGCAACAACAGCCGGCGGCACCATGACACGGCCAGATACAGAGGGGCTGCGCACCCCCTGTGCTTCACGGACGAGGTGCTGGATCATGAATTTCCACAGGGATTCAAACACATGAATATAGAGTCATACGACGGAACGACGGACCCCTGGGTCTGGATTGAAGATTTTATCCTACAGATACACATGGCTCATGGGGACGACCTCCACGCCATCAAATACCTCCCCCTCAAGTGAAAAGGACCAGCTCGTCACTGGTTGAAAAGCCTCCCTGAAAACTAAATTGGGAGTTGGGAGGAACTTGAGGATGCTTTCAGGGCCAATTTTCGAGGGACCTATGTCCGGCCTCCATATGCTGACGATTTAAGCCACATAATACAGCAGCCCGTAGAGTCAGCCTGCAAACTTTGGAACATATTCCTCACTAAGAAGAATCAAATTTTAGACTGTCCGGATGCCGAAGCCTTAGCAGCCTTCAAACACAGTATCCGAGACGAGTGGCTTGCCAGACACCTCAGCCAAGAAAATTCGAGAACGATGGCAGCCTTAACAAGCCTCATGACCCAATTTTGTGCGGGCGAGGACAGCTGGTTGGCCCGTAGAGGCACCAGCGACCCGGGTACATCCGAAATTCGAGACGGCGACGGGAAGCCACGGCGCACTAAGCACAGTCATCGGAGTGGCGATAGTCTGGACAACACGGCGGTCAACGCCGAATTCAGGGGCCCTCAACCCGCTCAAGGCAAGAAGGCATTCAAAAGCAGTAAAGAGGGGCCATCTGGCCGGAACAAAGTCCTGGGCAGATTGTGCCAAATCCATGGCACCTCTGAAAAACCTGCAAATCATACCCACAAAGAATGTTGGGTCTTCAAGTAGGCCGGCAAACTAAACGCTGAGCACAAGGGAAGCCGAACACCAAGCGAAGACGAGGGAGAACGTCGCCAGCCGAACACCGGGGGCCAGAAAAAATTCCCACCGGAAGTCAAAACGGTAAACATGGTACACACAACTCATGCAAAGTTCATAGCCCCAGAATTCAATACCTGGGCAACTTGCCCGATCACTTTTGATCATAGGGACTACCCGACCAGTATCTGGCATGGAGGATCGGCTGCCTTAGTGATCGACCCAATAATTGATGGATACCATCTTACTCATGTCCAAATGGACGGCGGTAGTAGTCTTAATCTGATATATCAAGACACCATCCACAAGATGGGGGTATACCCATCCAGAATAAGTCAAAATAACGCCACCTTCAATAGAGTGATTCCAGGCGTAGTAGCCCATTGTTGGGGCTCCCTCGTATTAGAAGTGACATTCGGTTCTCCCGACAACTCCAGAAGCGAGAACCTACTCTTCAACATCGCCCCCTTCAGCAGCGATTATCATGCATTGCTTGGAAGAATGGCCTTCGCTTGCTTTAATGCAATACCGAACTACGCCTACCTTAAACTCAAGATGCCCGGTCCACGCGGCGTCATCACGGTTAGCGGAAACATAGAGTAGTATGCGGCAGTTCCCGCTGCCGGACTCTAGGCAGCCTCTCCCACCGGAACGCATGACCGGTCGTCAAGACCACGGACACGGTTAGATGAGTCCAACACACCATTTTTCACAATGCCTCGGATAAACCTGAGCCTGGGGCTGTACATGTGTCCCCATAAATAATACGGGGGGCTGCAAACATGTAACAAAAGCCCACAATTTGGCTTGCCTCATTAATAGGACGGATCTCGAACATTTCTCGAGCATAACTAACTTTTCGCACGTTTTCTTTTTTTCTTTCGTTCCTACAGACACTACTAGTGCGACACCCTTCCAGGATACGGCACAACGGAGACACAGGCGCAGACATGCAGCAGGGCCCCGCCCACAGGTTTCTCTTTAGATTAAGCCCCTGTGTAAACCTTCTTTATTGTCTCTTGTTGCTCGACTTCCCATGGGTATTTCATAAACCTATAAGGGATACTGGCGTTATAGGCTTTTTGCCACGACAGATCAATGCACGTACCTGGAATCACAGGGTCAAGGGCGTCATTCTGCCCAATATATGTTATAAAGTCTGAATACCTTCGGCAGTGTTCGGCGTCACGAGTTTGGCCTTATATACATCAGCTCTGAATCATGTCTTTGGTCAAATGTTGGGTTAGCCTGGCTCCTGGGTTTGCTGCCTTACGTTCCCTTCTATCAGCTAAGGCGGCCAATGGAGAACTACTGCGATTGTGCCCTGGTTATTCTGGACGAGCACCTTAGTAGAGAAAGCCGAAAACTGACTGTCATGATACAATGAGAGACTGGTCAAACACTCTAGGACTCATCGGAATCTATAGGATTCCTCTGCATTAACGAAGGACCGGTCTACCGGTCAAGTATGCGCACCGTATCCGGACGCTCGCGGAAGTACCAGGGGCTACATAGTAGCCCCACCTTTCAAACTCCTATGGCTAAGTGAAAAGTGTTACAACTATATAGTCCGGTTGCCTAGTTCGACGTGCGATCACCTCCTTAACGGACCAAGACGTTGGATCAAGTGTGTTTACGCATATTTTCTCAAACACCCTCGCATTATGTGCATGGGGGCCGAAGCCAATGACTGCTAACTTTCACATCATATGCATACATAAACAGTCGCACAGGAGACATTGTAATACTTTTAGGCAAAAAGTATAAAAACAGCCTCTATAATCAAACACATAATTGTTTACACTTAATAGAATCGTCACTCAAACATTACATTCTTTGAGCACTGTGCCTCTATTCTACGGGCACCTTCTATGACCTGCTCAAAATAGTGCTCGGCTGGGTCTTGGCTTCCTGTCGGACCCTTGGTCGCAATGCTGGTGGCCTCCATATCCGCCCAGTATGTTTTCACACGAGCAAGCGCCATCTGCGCACCCTCTATGCACACCTATCTTCACGGCATCGATCTGCGATCTGGCACCAAATAGTTGTTGCACCAAACCAAAGTAACTGTCCGACTTTGGCCCCTTCGGCCACAGATGGTCTATCACAGACCTCATTGCAAGGCCGGACAACCTATGGAGCTCGGGTATAGCGGCCATCTTCTCACTCAAGGGTAAGGAGCGCGCTGGGGCATTAAACTGTGACCATAACAGTCTTTCTATTTTATTATCTTCATGGTCCTTGAACAACTTGGTTGCATCAGCCGCACTCTTCGCCAAGTCTACATACTTATCTGCGGCACTCCATAGCTTATTCAATGGAGCATACTTTGGATCTAAAAACTTCATTTGCAACAAATAAGGATTTCCAGCCGCGATCTCCCCGGCTTGTCGAAGTTCCTCCTACGCGTCTCTAATCTAAGAGTGCATCTCTTTAGCCGAGTCCAGCGCCTTCTTCAAGTCAGCCGCCTTCGCCAGATTCTCTTTCCCGAGAAGCTCATACCGGCCGGCGGTGTCCCTCAGCTCCACAGCCATCTCGGCTATCTTTTCTTCGCTTCGGAGATGAGTGGCCTGTTCGGCTTTCAATTCTTCGGCTGCCTTTAGAGCAGCCGCATTGCTAACCCGAGCTTGTTCCTTGGCAAGGGCAAGCTCCGCCCTCAGGGCCTCAACGGCAGCAGCTCCACCTGCAATTACTTCACATCACATCAATATTACAACCATCTTGCAATTTCCCAAAATATATGTGGATATAGGAAAGCATACTCTGCGACTCCTTGAATCGCTTGTTCACAAGCGTGACGTCGGCCTGCACCACGTCAATCTGCCGCCTCAATTCGGCACATTCAGCGGCCTGGTCTATTGCTGAACCCGTAGCAACCTGTACATCAATACAAGTGCGATCATTATCTGGGAATGTGATCCTCCGTTTGCCGTCATGGACTGGCATCCACAGTCTCAGGGGCTACTATCTATACAGAGCGCATGTATCGCGTGCAGTACAACTAAAAGCTGCGTATTTTTGTGGCTTACCTCAAAGCCTTTGAGCAGGCTCCTGAATGCTTCGTTTAAACCGCTTGTGGCAGAGGAGATTTTCTCCAACACCGTACCCATTAGTGTAGGATGATCCTCCAAGAGAGCAGCTGACTCTAGGAGACCCGTCAGCATGTCCGGCCGGACACCGGACTCTCCCATGCCCTTTTCATTGTCTGCCACGGGAGACGAACGCGCTAGGCTCGGGGCGGCCGAAGTGTTAGCTTCCGGCCCCATTGGATCCAGACTCCTCCATGACGATACCTCAGTATCGACCGCTTCACGGGGCGGAGAGGCAGGTGGGGTTTCACTCTCCATCATCTCCGGAAGAAGATCCCCCAAGGACGAGCCCTGTTGAGATGAACTACTGACCGGACTACAAAAAACAGGTCCCGGTTATTACTCTTAGAGGAAAAAGCAATAAGTTGCTTGTTTAATTAAACTTATAGCTCGGTGGAGGGCAGGCCCGTTTGCGGGCACTGTGCGGTGAGGAGGGGCAAGGCCCTTGGTGAAGTTCTCTTCCCTTGTTTAGGTGCCCCCGTCTCCAAATCTTCGGAGGCGGCCCTCTTCTTCCCGCGGGGGGAAGGAAACCTCAGATTTGCCTCCCCGATTCTCCTCCTCCGTGGAGGCGCTAATTCCCCCGGTTCGGATGCGCAATGTGTGAGGCCCACACTTGGCCTCCCCACTCTCCTCTTCAGCTTTCTCTGGTGGCACCTGACTTAGTGTCCGTTTAAAAATCCTGGCCATTGCCGGGCCAGGTGAGCCTTCGGGAAGCAGGGCCGGACACTTGATCCTCTCCGCCTTACTAAGCCAATCCTGGTTGCGGACAATGTTCAGAACAATGCTATGACAAATATAAGCAAGGTGTTCGGTTATAGGGTTACTTACTTGGGTATCGATGCGATTGCAGCTCAGGCCTGCATCCTCGGTGTTGTCCGGACACTTTATTTGTAGTCCGAAGAACAACTTATACATCCCTTTGGGCGTCATGCCGAAGAAATGTTGAATGGTTCACGGACCTTCTGGATTGAATTCCCACATCCGGAGAGGATGACGATTGCATGACAGGATCCGCCGAACTAGCATTACCTGGATTATTTTGACAAGACTAATGTCCCTCTCGAGGAGCTCCCGAGTGCGGCTTTGTAGCATTGGTACATCATTCGCAGGCCCCCAGTTTAGTCCCACGTTCGCCCACGATGCCAGTTGAGGTGGAGGGCCCGAGCGGAAGGCGGGCGCGGCCGCCCACTTTGAGCCTCGAGGAGCTGTGACATAGAACCACCTCCGTTGTCATAAATCAGATACCTCCAGGAAGGAGCCTTCGGGCCACGGGGCATCGACGTTCCTCCTTATTATGGCGCCTCCGCACTCTGCGTGTCGCCCCTCAATCATCTTGGGTTTCACATAGAAAGTCCTGAGCCATAAGCCGAAGTGGGGGTGATGTGGAGGAAGGCTTCACACACAATGATAAATGACAAGATGTGGAGGACGGAATCCGGAGATAGATCGTGGAAATCTAGCCCATAGTAGAAAATGAGCCCCCTCACGAAGGGATCAAGAGTAGAACCTGAGCCTCAGAGGAAGTGGGAGACAAATACGACGCTCTCGTTGGTCTCGGGAGTGGGGATAACCTGTTCGGGAGCAGGAAGCCTATGCTTGACATTGGCAGTCAAATACCCAGCCTCCCTGAGCTTCTCAATATCCTCCTCTGTGACAGAGGAAGCCAACCATCGGCTCCTTTATAAAGGGGGAAGAATATCAAGCGTCCCAGAACACGGTCGTTTGGGACTTTCCTAAAAACACGGGGTCATGTCAACAGGCACGGTTGGATTACCCATACCCGTATTGATGAGAATCCCGTAGTAAGGGGGACATGATCTCTGCCCTGACAGGATGTGCCAAGGAAACCGCCTCGTGGTGTGTGCGGTAGCAAGTTGTAAAAACGTTTCGAATAAAAACCGGACCGTGGCATGATGTCACTTTTCGAAGAATTGTCAGCAAATCGGATTCATGGATTATTATTCTCTCTATAGTGGTATATGGAATTTATCTTACAGAGCCGGACACGGTCCTTGTGTTCGGAATTAATTTTGGAGTATTCGGAGGTGGAACCCACCTCGCAATGCCGAAGACAATCTACGCACCGGACTCATTGTCATTGAAGCCTGGTTCAGGGGCTACTGAGGGAGTCCTGGATAAGGGGGTATCCGGACAGCCAGAATATATACTTTGGCCGGACTGTTGGACTATGAAGATACAAGACAGAAGACTTTGTCTCGTGTCCGGATGGGACTCTCCTTGGCGTGGAAGGCAAGTTTGGCGATTCGGATGTAGATCTCCTCCTCTGTAAACCGACTCTATGTAACCCTAGCCCCCTCCGGTGTCTATATAAACCGGAGGGTTTAGTCCATAGGACACAACAACAATCATACCATAGGCTAGCTTCTAGGGTTTAGCCTCTCTGATGTCATGGTAGATCAACTCTTGTAATACTCATATCATCAAGATCAATCAAGTAGGAAGTAGGGTATTAACTCCATCGAGAGGGGCCAAACCTGGGTAAACATCGTGTCCCTAGCCTCCTGTTACCATAAGCATTAGACACACAGTTCGGGACCCCCTACCCGAGATCTTCCGGTTTTGACACCGACAGCTCGCGGGTGTCAGTTTCTCCAACTTTACTTGAACCGAGTGTGGCTACGCCCGGTCCTTGAGAAGGTTAAAACAGCACTAACTTGACGAACTATCGTTGTGGTTTTGATGCGTAGGTAAGAATGGTTCTTGCTCAGCACGTAGCAGCCATGTAAGACTTGCAACAACAAAGTAGAGGATGTCTAACTTGTTTTTGCAGGGCAAGTTGTGATGTGATATGGTCAAGACATGATGCTAAATTTTATTGTATGAGATGATCATGTTTTGTAACAAGGTCATCGGCAACTGGCAGGAGCCATATGGTTGTCGCTTTATTATATGCAATGCAATCGCCCTGTAATTGCTTTAGTTTATCACTAAGCGGTAGAGATAGTCATAGAAGAAATAGGTGGCGAAACGACAACAATGCTACGATGAAGATCAAGGTGTCGCGCCGGTGACGATGGTGATCGTGGCGGTGCTTCGGAGATGGTGATCACAAGCACAAGATGATGATGGCCATATCATATCACTTATATTGATTGCTTGTGATGTTTATCCTTTATGCATCTTATTTTTCTTTGATTTATGGTAGCATTATAAGATGATATCTCACTAAATTTCAAGGTATAAGTGCTCTCACTGAGTATGCACCGTTGCGAAAGTTCTTCGTGCTGAGACACCACGTGATGATCGGGTGCGATAGGCTCTATGTTAAAATACAACGGGTGCAAAACAGTTGCACACGCGGAATACTCAGGTTAAACTTGACGAGCCTAGCATATACAGATATGGCCTCGGAACACCGAGACCGAAAGGTCGAGCGTGAATCATATAGTAGATATGATCAACATAGTGATGTTCACCATTGAAAACTACTCCATCTAACGTGATGATCGGACATGGTTTAGTTGATTTGGATCACGTGATCACTTAGATGATTAGAGTGATGTCTATCTAAGTGGGAGTTCTTTAAGTAATATGATTAATTGAACTTTAATTTATCATGAACTTAGTCCTGATAGTATTTTGCAAATTATGTTGTAGATCAATAGCTCATGTTTTTGCTTCCCTATGTATTATATGTGTTCCTAGAGAAAACTAAGCTGAAAGATGATAGTAGCAATGATGATGACTGGGTCCGTGATCTGAGGTTTATCCTCATTGCTGCACAGAGGAATTATGTCCTTGATGCACCACTAGGTGACAGACCTATTGCAGGATCCGATGCAGACGTTATGAACGTTTGGCTAGCTCAATATGAAGACTACTTGATAGCTTAGTGCACCATGCATAACGACTTAGAATCGGGACTTCAAAGACGTTCTGAACATCATGGATCAGATGAGATGTTCTAGGAGTTGAAGTTAATAATTCAAGCAAATACCCGAGTTGAGAGATATGAAGTCTCCAACAAGTTCTATAGCTAAAAGATGGAGGAGAACTGCTCAACTAGAGAGCATGTGCTCAGATTGTCTAGGTACTACAATCGCTTGAATCAAGCGGGAGTTAATCTTCCAAATAGGATAGTGATTGACAGAGTTCTCTAGTCACCATCACCAAGTTACTAGAACTTCGTGATGAACTATAGTATGTAAGGGATGATGAAAACGATTCCCGAGCTCTTCGTGATGTTGAAATCAACGAAGGTAGAAATCAAGAAAGAGCATCAAGTGTTGATGATTGACAAGACCACTAGTTTCAAGAAAATGGCAAAGGGAAATAAAGGGAAACAAAGGGAACTTCAAGTAGAATGACAAGCAAGTTGTCACTCCTGTGAAGGAGCCCAAAGCTGGACCAAAGCCTAAAACTAGTGATTCTACTACAAAGGAAATGGTCACTAGAAGCGGAAATGCCCTGAATATTTGGTGGATAAGAAGGATGGCAAAGTGAACAAGGGTATATTTGTTATACAGGTTATTGATGTGTACCTTACTAGTGTTTATAGTAGCCCCTGAGTATTTGATACTTGTTCGGTTGCTAAAAATTAGTAACTCGAAGCAGGAGTTACAGAATAAATAGAGACTAGTTGAGGGTGAAGTGACGATGTGTGTTGGAAGTGGTTCCAAGATTGATATGATCATCATCGCACACTTCCTATACTTTCGGGATTAGTGTTGAACCTAAATAAATGTTATTTGGTGTTTGCGTTGAGCATAAATATGATTAGGTCATGTTTATTGCGAGACGATTATGCATCTAAGATAGAGAATAAATTGTTATTCTGTTTACATGAATTAAAACCTTCTATGGTCATATACCCAATGTTGATGGTTTATTTAATCTTGATCATAGTGATACACATATTCATAATATTGATGCCAAAAGGTGCAAAGTTGATAATGATAGTGCAACATATTTGTGGCACTACCGTTTGGGTCATATCGGTGTAAAGCGCATGAAGAAAATCCATAAAGATGGACTTTTGGAATTACTTGATTATAAATCATTTGATGCTTGCGAACCGTGCCTTATGGGCAAGATGACTAAAACTCCATTCTCCGGAACAATGGAACGAGCTACTGACTTATTGGAAATAATACATATCGATGTATGCGATCCAATGAGTGTTGATGCTCGTGGCGAGTATCATTATTTTCTGACCTTCACAGATGATTTGAGCAGATATGGGTATATCTACTTAATGAAACACAAGTCTGAAACATTTGAAAAGTTCAAAGAATTTTAGAGTGAAGTGGAGAATCATCGTAACAAGAAAATAAAGTTTCTACGATCTGATCGTGGAGGAGAATATTTGAGTTACGAGTTTGGCCTTCATATAAAACAATGTGGAACATTGTAACCGCACTTTATTGGATATGGTGCGATCTATGATGTCTCTTATCGGTTTACCACTATTGTTTTGGGGTTATGCATTAGAGACAGCTGCATTCACATTAAATAGGGCACGATCTAAATCTGTTGAGACGACACCGTACGAACTATGTTTTAGCAATAAACCTAAGCTGTCGTTTTTTGAAATTTGGGGTTGCGATGCTTATGTGAAAAAACTTCAACCTGATAAGCTCGAACCCAAATCGGATAAGTGCGTCTTCATAGAATACCGAAGATATTCGTTGGGTACACCTTCTATCACAGATCCGAAGGCAAGATATTCGTTGCTAAGATGGATCCTTTCTAGAGAAGGAGTTTCTCTCGAAAGAAGTGAGTGGGGGGAAAGTAGAACTTGATGAGGTAATTGTACCGGCTCCCTTATTGGAAAGTAGTTCCTCACAGAAATCATTTCCTGTGATTCCTACACCAATTAGGGAGGAAGCTAATGATGATGATCATGAAGCTTCAGATCAAGTTGCTACCGAACCTCGTAGGACTTCCTGAGTAAGATCCGCACCAGAGTGGTACGATAATCCTGTTCTGGAAGTCATGTTACTAGACCATGGTGAACATACGAACTATGAGGAAGCAATGATGAGCCCAGATTCCGCATAATGGCTTAAGACCATGAAATCTGAGATGGGATCCATGTATGAAAACAAAGTGTGGACTTTGGTGGACTTGCCCGATGATCGACAAGCCATTGAGAATAAATGGATCTTCAGGAGGAAGACGGGCGCTGATAGTAGTGTTACTATCTACAAAGCTCAAATTGTCACAA
This sequence comes from Triticum aestivum, assembly GCF_018294505.1. Lineage (NCBI taxonomy): Eukaryota > Viridiplantae > Streptophyta > Magnoliopsida > Poales > Poaceae > Triticum > Triticum aestivum. The sequence continues at coordinate 46,353,579 of NC_057801.1, read as the reverse complement.
AAAGTTTTCGGCAAGTTCAAGGTGTTGAACACGATGAGATTTTCTCACTCGTATCGATGCTTAAGTCTGTCTGAATCATGTTAGCAATTGCCACATTTTATGAAATCTGGCAAATGGATGTCAAAACTGCATTCCTGAATGGATTTATTAAAGAAGAGTTGTATATGATTCAACCAGAAGGTTATGTCAATACTAAAGGTGCTAACAAAGTGTGCAAGCTCCAATGATCCATCTATGGACTGGTGCAAGCATCTCGGAGTTGGAATATATGCTTTGATGAGTTGATCAAAGCATATGGTTTTATACAGAGTTTTGAAGAAGCCTGTATTTACAAAAAAGTGAGTGGGAGCTCTGTAGCATTTCTAAAACTATATGTAGATGACATATTGTTGATTGGAAATGATATAGAAATTCCGGATAGCATAAAAGGATACTTTAATAAGAGTTTTTCAAAGAAAGATCTCGGTAAAGCTGCTTACACATTGAGCATCAAGATCTATAGAGATAGATCAAGATGCTTGATAACATTTTTTCAATGAGTACATACCCTGATAAGATTTTTAAGTAGTTCAAAATGGAACATTCGAAGGAGTTCTTGCCTGTGTTACAAGGTGTGAAATTGGGTAAGAGTCAAATCCCGACCACGGAAGAAAATAGAAAGAGAATGAAAGTCATTCCCTATGCCTCAATCATAGGTTCTATAAAGCATGCTATGCTGTGTACCAGACTTATTGTATACCTTGCTCTGAGTTTGGCAAGGGAGTACAATTTTTATCTAGGAGTAGATCACTCGACAGCGGTCAAGAATATCCTTAGTGAGGACTAAGGATATGTTTCTCGATTATGGAGGTGATAAAAGAGTTCATCGTAAAGAGTTACATCGATGCAAGCTTTTACACTGATCCAGATCACTCTAAGTCTCAATCTCGATACATATTGAAAATGGGAGCAATTATCTAGAGTAGCTCCGTGTAGAGCATTGTAGACATAGAATATTTGCAAAATACATACGGCTCTGAATGTGATAGACCCGTTGACTAAACTTATCTCACGAGCAAAAACATGATCATACTTTAGTACTCTTTGGGTGTTAATCACATAGCGATGTGAACTAGATTATTGACTCTAGTAAACCTTTTGGGTGTTGGTCACATGACGATGTGAACTATGGGTGTTAATCACATACAGATGTGAATATTGGTGTTAAATCACATGATGATGTGAACTAGATTATTAACTCTAGTGCAAGTGGGAGACTGAAGGAAATATGCCCTATAGGCAATAATAAAGTTATTATTTATTTCCTTATTTCATGATAAATGTTTATTATTCATGCTAGAATTGTATTAACTGGAAACATAATACATGTGTGAATACATAGACAAACATAGTGTCACTATTATGCATGTACTTGACTAGCTCATTGAATCAAAAATGGTTAAGTTTCCTAGCCATAGACATGAGTTGTCATTTGATTAAGGGGATCACATCATTAGAGAATGATGTGATTGACTTGACCCATTCCGTTAGCTTAGCACTTGATCGTTTAGTATGTCGCTATTGCTTTCTTCATGACTTATACATGTTCCTATGACTATGAGATTATCCAACTCCCGTTTACCAGAGGAACACTTTGTGTGCTGCCAAATGTCGCAAAGTAATTGGGTGATTATAAAGGAGCTCTACAGTTGTCTCAAAAGGTACATGTTGAGTTGGCGTATTTCGAGATTAGGGTTTGTCACTCTGATTGTCGGAGAGGTATCTCTGGGCCCTCTCGGTAATGCACATCACTATAAGCCTTCCAAGCAATGTAGCTAATGAGTTAGTTGCGGGATGATGCATTATGTAACGAGTAAATAGACTTGCCGGTAACGAGATTTAACTAGGTATTGAGATATCGACGATCGAATGTCAGGCAAGTAACATACCGATGACAAAGGGAACAACGTATGTTGTTATGCGGTTTGACCGATAAAGATCTTCATAGAATACGTAGGAGCCAATATGAGCATCCAGGTTTCGCTATTGGTTATTGACCGGATACGTGTCTCAGTCATGTCTACATAGTTCTCGAACCTGTAGGGTCCGCACGCTTAAAGTTCGGTGACGATCGGTATTATGAGTTTTTGTGTTTTGATATACCGTATTTAGTTCGGAGTCCCTTATATGATCATGGACATGATGAGGTGTCTCCAAATGGTCGAGACGTAAAGATCAATATATTCGATGACTATGTTCGGACACCGGAAGTGTTTCGGGAGGTTTCAGACATATACCGGAGTACAGGGGGGTTACGGGAAACCCCCCGGGGGTTTATTGGGCCTCATGGGCCCTAGTGGAGAAGAGGAGGGGCGGCCAGAGCAGGCACGCGCACCCTCCCCCTCTAGTCCGAATAGGACAAGGAAGGGGGCGGCGCCCTCCCTTTCCTTCATGTCCTCTCTCCCTTCCTTCCCCCTCCTACTCCAACTAGAAAAAGAGGGGGTCCTACTCTCGGTGGGAGTAGGACTCCTCCCCGGCGCACCCTCCTCCTGGCCGGCCGCCCCCTCCCCCTTGATCCTTTATATATGGGGGCAGGGGGCACCTCTAGGCACAAAAACTGATCTCTTGATCTCTTAGCCATGTGCGGTGCCCCCCTCCACCATATTCCACCTTGGTAATATCGTAGCTGTTCTTAGTCGAAGCCCTACATCGGTAGCATCATCAACACCATCATCACGCCGTCGTGCTGACGGAACTCTCCCGCAAAGCTCTACTGGATCGGAATTCGTGGGACGTCATCGAGCTGAACGTGTGCTGAACTCGGAGGTGCCATACGTTCTGTACTTGATCGGTCGGATCGTGAAGACGTACGACTACATCATGCTCGTTGTGCTAACGCTTCCGCTTTCGGTCGGTATGTGGACAACACTCTGCCCTCTCGTTGCTATGCATCACCATGATCTTGCGTGCGCGTAGGAAATTTTTTGAAATTACTATGTTCCCCGACATCTATATGTATAGTGCGAGCGAGACATGTGTATGTGTGAACCAGGGAGATATAAAGTTTGAGAGAGATTGAGGAGCCCCAATAAGGCCGAGTGGTGCGTCAGATAGTTGAGAGGGGGAAAGAGATATTCCATCCACTCGATAATGCAGTGCACGTAAATTTTTCAGAAGTCAAACTTTGGAAACTTTGATCAGGTTTACGCAAATGTTATTTATATCTACAATACCAAAGATACATCATACAAAACTACATCTCATGGTGAATCTAATGGTATATGTTTGTCGTTCTAGATGTATTTTTTTCTCCACGTACTTGGTCAAGCTTTGTGATGTTTGACTTTTCAATAAATCTATATGCTATGGACCGAGGAGAGTGCCTAAGTCGAGAGAGATCAAGTGCGTGTGAAGGAGAATGCATAAGTGTGAAAAAAGAGTATGTGCGTGAAAGTGAAAGTGACAACAAACGATAAATTAGAGAGAGAGTGTGTTTTTTCGTTTCTTATGCGAACATATCACGCATGCATCTCCGAGATAGAAAAGCGAGGCGAGGAGCTACATGAAGATAGCTAGTGTGTGATTGCTTGCAACGGAGGGAGACACCCCTATAGCACATGTCCAATAGAGGTCTAGCCAACAAGGAACAAAGGTCGAGAGGGACACATGGAGAACATGGACGCATGGGGAGGTAGAGAGGGTGTGTTTGTGATAGAGAGATCCCCTTGAGATGGTGAGGGGACTATATGGGTGGGAGATCGAGGGAAGTGCGTGCACGATAGAAAGATGCCCCGAGAGAAATCGAGATAGACCATGCACATGTTTGTGATGGAGACTAAGATTAGCTAGTCATACACATATAGGGGGGGACTGCGTGTGCCTACAATTGAGTGAGAGACCATCATACTTGTCTAGGTAGGCATGAGATTGTGTGTGTGCGTGTGAGATGGAGAGAGAGCGAGGGAGAGAGATAGAGTTTTAGATGGGTCTATCGAGTGCGAGTGTGATATGCATGTATATGTGTGACCCAGGTAGATGGAGAGTTTGGGAGAGAGGGGGAAGAGCTCCGAGACGATGGAGTGGTGCATGAGAGAGTTACGGGCAATGAGCCAAGGAATTTGTGTGCGTACGATGAGTGCACCCAAGATATATAGCTTGGACTAGAGTATCATACATAGTGTGCGAGCGAGACCTATAGATGGAGTATATATGCATGCGAACTAGAAAGACCCCCCCACACACACACAAAGAGAGAGAGAGATGGAGAGAAGGGGAGAGGGACCAACAAGGTTTGTGTGTCGGATGCGTGCGACATAATTGAAGATTGTCAAAGAGAGAGAGAGAGAGAGAGAGAGAGGGAGGTCGCGTTTTATGCATCAAAGACTGACATAAACCATGTTTCGATATAAACATGCATTCAAATATTTAAATTGGAGAACATGTTGTCTGCAATCCACACATGAACGGATATATGCGTATATCAAACAAATTCATTAATTTGACTTTCAACATGTTCATGGAGTACTACAATACTTTACAACATGCTACTCGATTGAGGTGTTCAATTTTGGATTTAGTTCACTGTTTTGACCTAGTGAACGACCTATTTCATTGAATCGAGATATTTCATTTTGTGTTTGATTCCCGTTTTTGAGTGGGTCAACTATTTGTCATATAGTAAATCACTAGCAACGAGCATGTAAAAACACACTCTCCTCGCCCAAAATAGCTCGTGCTAACTGTTTCAAAACACGCTCTCCTCGCCCGAAATCGCTCGCGCCCACTATATTTCAAAACACGCCCTCCTCGCCCGAAATCGCTCCCGCCCACTATTTGTGGAGTAGCAAAGTTACTCTACTGTCCCCGACCCTCAGTAGACAGACCCAAGCCGAGAAGCCTAAAGGCAGGGGTAGAACTGTAACTCCCCCTCACATTTCAGACGAATGCGTCCGTAAGACATGGTTCCACTCCCCTCCCAATCCCCCCCCGATTCATACCTCGTGGGCACCAGATCACCTTTTCCCCTGAAGCTCCCTTCTCCAAGCCACGAAACCTCAGCCCCTCCTCCATGGCACCCCCACCGCACCAATTTCACAGCCGCCCTCCTCCCTAATGTTGGAGACGCTGTCCATTTGCCGTCGTGCAGTGGGCCGTGTGCCTCTTACTCCGTGCTGCTAGAGCTGCCTCAACGACGGCTGCATGAACCGTACTGGAGCCGATTCACCCCCGCCGTTGTTCACGATGCTGGAGCGGCTCCAACTTTGGACCCGTCAAAAGTCCCGGCGCTGCTTCCCCGTAGTCATCGACCGTCGCGACATCGTTGTTTCCTTGCCGCCGGTCGCCACCGCAACCGTGCTGACCTCACCGACTTGGCAGCTGGACCTGCCTACTTCACCATGCCGCCATATAGGTCGCACCCTCATCTCAAATCACTTTATTTAGGCGTTAGTTATCTAAATTTTTATTCTGGGTCAATCGATTCCCAATGGGAAGCAGCACCCCTCAAGGCGGCAGAGCTCCTAGGCTGTCGGTTGGCTGGTGTCTAACATAAGGGTGCGGGGACGCAAGTTCGCCACGGAAGCAGTGCTTAGATGGATATCTTAGAGTTGTGTGGGTTGAAGGCACTGCCGCCGCCGGATCTGGATGACGGGGAGTCTTTGTGAATTGGCCCAGGGGCGGCGCAACCACGGTAGTGCGGTGGGCGGGGAGCGGGGTTTTCGCCGGGGACACAGACGGCGGAGGCAGGATGCTCTGCCGTTGGTCGCTGGCTCTTCGGGGAAGATTCCAAACAGTGTCAGCTGGGAGGCACAAGACGGCCATCAAGCCATCTGGCGTAGATCAGACAGTACCAAAAGAAAATAAAATTGTGTGACCCCAATTTAGTCTTCAGTCAACAGAAGTGTGACCACTCTCGTACCTTGCCGTTGATCTCTTAGTGTATTTCTTCAGATCAAAGAGATATGTGATTCTTAAGATTATGCGTTATCTGCATCTTCAGCCACACCTTCTTTTGACTCACCGCAGCTTCTCCAACAACGGAAGCATACACTAGAAGGGAGCAATAGTCCCTACTGAACAGTTCCCTGCATTGAATGCGTGTGCCCGACATGGACATCCACAAAAAATGCAGGGCCTTCGACAAGTCAGCACATGATGCTCACTCCTATGGATGACGGCCAGATAGGTTGCACCCTCATCTTACTTGTGTGCAACATTTATGGTTTCGTTATTCATCTAAGAATGGAAAATTGGTTATCACATTTCACTATATATTCATGCTGATCTCTTACGGGTCTTGTTCAAGAGTTAACGTTGTTCCATAGTTCAACTAAGATACTTGTTCTTTAGGTAACGCTTGTGACGCCCGGATAATTAAGCTATAGTGATCCTCTCCTAATGATGCCATGTCACCATTGTTACTGTTGCTAATCCTCTTTTGGTCCAAGGCATAATTCAAATTCCAGTTGCAACCACTTTTTTATGATGTGTTTAAATGCTAAAGTTGCAACCAAATTCAAATTCAAGTCCAAAATTCAAACTTTGTCAAACATGAAAACTATAATGTTCGAAGTGAGGCAAATAATCCCTGGATATTTGTCATGTTGCAATCACATTTTTATGATGTGTTTAAATGCTCTAAAAAGAAAAAAACAGGGGCTAGCTGTTTAATTTATAAAACAAAAAAATGGGGAAAGGGAAAAACCCCTGGGCCTAGCCCACCATCTTGTTTGGCCCACCTCCTCAGCTGGACAGCCCACTTCCCCCTCCCCTGGGTCATCGTCCTCCTTCCCTGTTCATCTGACCGGGGCTCCTCCCGCGCATCCCCGCCCCACCACATCGTCAGCGCTGCCTCAGAGGGGATAAGATGCGACCACCCCCGACCTTGTCAGCTCTCCCTCGCACAAATATCTACCTCTCCCTCCCCTCCTTAGATCCATCGAGATCGCTCAACCGAGCAGGCTCATCATCGTTGTCGCGTCATGCGCGTAGCCTTCGGCCCTTGTACTCCGTCCGCTCTTGTCCCGGGAGGTCCTCGTCGTGACCGCTTGTACACAGATAACTGATTCAAGTCTACACTTTTCTTTCCATTGTTTTGTTTAACCTTTCTTGTAACCTAACAAATCTAAGGAGTGATAATTCCCTGCTTATGTAAACACCTCGGTGTACAAACTCTTTTAGTAAGACCTTGTTACTATTGTTGATGACATTCCAGTAGCCACCGATGGACGAGAACTTTGCCTATGGGTCCCCCTCGCCTTGCGAGGAGGAAAATGGTTCTCTTAGTCCCTCGCCCTTGGTACCAATGTTGTTTCCAACATAATTGATAGGCTATCCTCTGACTTGCCTTGCTATCTTGACCGTGCAAAATGATTAGCGTCTTCCTGTTGTTAACCCACATGGTGGGCCCATAACTTACAGTTCCACAGGATCGAAACCTCACTCCTGTACTTCCATGTCTTCCAAAATTGTTCCTCACGCTTGGCTTCATGTGTAATTCACAAACCACCTTCTTGTAATCCACAGGATCGAAACCTCACTCCAGTACTCCTGTACTTCCATGTCTTCCAAAATTGTTCACGCTCTGAACCCCCTTTCACACTCGATTTCAGACATCGAACGATTGCCTACCTAGTTGAAGCCCCTTATTGCACCTCCTTACCTTGCCCTAGACGTCTTTCTTGAACTGCGACTCGAGAGGTGCCTCTATGCCACATTCACTAAGATAGCCCCCATGTGCCTATCTTGTGTTGAGCTCCGTCCTTGCCGAGTCTTTCTATCTTACTCCACCCCTTAAATGTCGGGACGAGATTTCTTGCAGTGGAGGAGAATAGTGATGCCTGGATAATTAAGCTACAATGATCCTCTACTAATGATGCCATGTCACCATTGTTACTATTGCTAATCCTATTTTGGTCCAAGGCATAATTCAAATTCAAGTTCAAACTAAAGTCCAAAATTCAAACTTTGTCAAACATGGAAACTAAAATGTTCGAAGTGTGGGAAATAATCCCTGGATATTTGTCATGCTGCAACCACATTTTTATGATGTGTTTAAATGCTCTAAAAAGAATAAATTAGGGGCTAGCTGTTTAATTTATAAAACAAAAAATGGGAAAAGGGAAAAAACCCTGGGCCTAGCCCACCATCTTGTGTGGCCCAGATCCCTAGCTAGACAACCCACTTCCCCCTTCCCTGGGTCGTCCTCCTCCTCCCCTGTTCATCCGACCTGGGCTCCTCCCGCGCGTCCCCTCCGCACCACATCATCAGCGCTGCCCTGGAGGGGATAAGAATGATGCGACCACCCCCCGGCCTTGTCAGCTCCTTCTCCCCTCCCCTCCTTAGATCTGCCGAGACACGCTCGCCCAAGTGGGCTCGTCGTCGTTGTCGCGTCGTGCGCGTGGCCGCCGGCCCTTTTACTCCGTCCGCTCGTGTCCCGGGAGGTCCTCGGCATCGACTACGTCGCCTGTGTCGCGGGGTTGAAGATGGTGGGCTGCCTCGATGCCGTCTTCTTCTTCCCCTCCGTCCGCCTTGGGTCACCGTCGCCTCCTTCGTCTCCGACCATTGCGCGTCTTCCCCGGGCCTTCCCAGCAACGACCGTAAGCCAATGCTCCTCCTCCTCCTCCCCTTTAGGTCGCCTGCACCCCGTAGCTTCTCCGCCGCGTGGCCGTGCTCCGGCCGCCGCCATGGTTGCGAAAACCACACTCCCAAGCCACTACGGCCTCGCCGTCCGCCCTAGCGTGCTCATGGAGCCCCGCAGTTGCTGCCCCGCTGCTCATCTTGCTTGCTCGCGTCACGTACCGTCTCCGCGTAGTCCCGAACGGCGGCGCCGCCTATCGTGGTCACTGCACCCAAGTCCAAGCACCACCGCACCCACGAGCACCTCTCCCCGATGCGCGTTGTCGCCCTCTCCCTGTAGCTGCTTCCGGCTGACCAAATGGTCGCCACAGCCGCGAGTTCGGCGAGCCTTGTCGCCTCTGTACGCTACCACCAGCAGCTGCTACTGTCGCCGAAGCCCTTCGCTGCACGCCGGCCTGCGTGCCCCGGTGCAGCCCCGCCGCTGCCCGGCTCGCCTCGCCTCCTCCTCCCAGCGCTGCGCCGCCCTCTGCATGCCGACGCACGACCGCGCCCGATCTGTCAGTTTAGTTATCCTAATTGGCTTAATTATCCTAATTAACTAGGTTAGTTAAAATCAAAAGCTGTTTAGTTATCAGTATATGACAGGATGGACCCACCTGTCAGTTTGACTGCTCAATAGGTCAATGTTGACTGCTGACGTCACCCTGACGTCATGATGATGCAGTATTTCCATTTTCATAATAATTTCAGAATATTGTTTAAATCTTTGAAAAAATCATAGAAAATTAACTGTAGCTCAGATCGAAAAACTTTGTACATGAAAGTTGCTCAGAACAACGAGACGAGTCTGATTGCACGGTCCGTTTGTCTGCCACACGTCCCTGGCATAGCGAAAATGCAAACTTTCCCCTTCGTTTCGTCTATCTGAAAATGCCTAACACCGGGAAAACATTCTCGGATGTATTTTCCCCCTTCGCCAGTATCGCCTAGCACTGTTTTAGAACACTTCTAGCCCCGCTTGTTGTCTTGTTATGCATATGTTTGCGTGTATTTACTGTTTCTTCCCCCTCTTCTCTTCGGTAGACCCCGAGACCGCTGTTGATGCCACTGTGATCGACTATGTCGACGACGACCCTCTTCTGTTTCAGCAGAGCTTCCAGGCAAGCCCCCGGTTTGATCATCCCGATATCGCTCATTCCATTCTCTCATGCTTGCATTATATTTTGCTACAATATTTGATTGCTCCTATTCTGATGCATAGCCTGCTTTTGTAACCTGCTTATTGTTACTTACCTGCTTATCCTAAAATGCTTAGTATAGGTTGGTTATTGATCCATCAGTGACCCCCACATTGTCATTGTTGCCCCTGCTTCATCTCCGACGACTCGATCAACGTGATCGATGACCAGAGCCTGACACATCACATCACATCACGCCCCTTTAGTTGCTCAACTCTGCAGAGCTACTATCGAGTGCCGAGGGTGATCCCTCATAACGCACTCCTGATGATAATTCTGTAGTGTAGCTATTCAGTCGTGGTCAACGAGGGTGGTTCCTCATTCACCATTCCGGATACGGCTCTGTCATGCAACACCTCAAGTGTGAACCTCGAGGGTGGATCCTCTTACGTTCACCTTGATGATTACATCGAGTGGAATCCTCCGTGGGTGATTCCTCGGGTTTTCCCATTGATGTTTGGACACACGGTTACCTTGACTTACTTGAGACCATTGTTGAAGTCGGGTTGGCCTTGAGGGGTACCTGTGTGATGATGTGAAAGTCGGGTGGGCCCGTTGAGCACCCGCGAGTTTTCTACGTGGCTCGGCCGGGCAGTCTGGGCCCTTGCCGTGAGTCCATGAGACGGGGCGACGGGGTCACATTATCATGAGTCTCTGCTCGTATCCACGAGCCCCCAATGCACTAACAGGTTTGGGTATTTGTTCTGAGTTGGCCTCTGGCCTTTACGCACTAACTACCACGCAAGAACAGTTATGGACCTCGACGTCGTAGTATCTGCCGAAGCTTTGTCAGACGTCTAGTTCAGCATCGTGGGCCTGTCGGGCCAGTTGTCGGTGTCAAAACCGGCGGATCTCGGGTAGGGGGTCCCGATCTATGCGTCTTAGGCTGATGGTAACAGGAAGCAAGGGACACAATGTTTACCCAGGTTTGGGCGCCCTCGATGGAGGTAAAACCCTACTTCCTACTTGATTAATATTGAAGATCTGAGTAGTACAACAGTAGATCTACCACGAGATCATAGAGGCTAAACCCTAAGAGCTAGCCTATGATGGTATCTTATATTTACTAATTGGAGGCACCTTTTGAGTCTTCATGTTAATCCACATCATCAAGATTAAGGTAGCCTTTAGATTTAAAAATTAATGGACGAGATCTATGAGAGGTACGTACAATTTTATATATGAAAAAGACAACACATACGTGTAACTCAGCCCGTACATCACAATAGTCACCTACAAAAAAAACACGTATGTCAGAGAGTCCTAAACACCCACGCTAACTCGCTAAGTTTCAACCAATACAAAATCCACGTGTCCTCTCCCTTTGTGATAAGAAAAAGAAACGTATAACGAGAGCTCCTAACGCCCCACGTGAAGTCCATGTCCCAGTTCCTACACACAACAAACACGTAGATGTTCCCTGTAAATTGGAAAATGAAAACGTACAAATATATACTCCTCAAGCATCTCACGTTATAAAAAAAATCAATCCTACCTTACATAATGAAGACCCATACTATAATAATTAATTTTCTGAAATCACCTAACTGTAACATAACAAGGAAAAAATACAGAAATTGATGTGCACAGAAAAATCATATATTAACATAAACTGTAATTTTATGGGTATTGCTAATAGGAATATTCCACATTCACATCCATTAAAAATTGAATCTTATTGGGTAAAACAAATTATAAAGTATTAAAATACACTCCAAAGTTTAATAATAAAGATAAAGGACTATAATCCAATGCAATAAGAACCAAGAGAGATGATGTGAAACATAGATTAGTGGATGCCAGATATTTTGAAATAGAAGATTCACTCATGTATAACTTAGTCAATTTCATCCTCGCCCTACAAATTGTAAATGGACCAGCATGACCATGCGCCCGAATGAGAGGAAATAGCATACTAGCAGGCTGACACACACATTACTATTATTATTCAACACTAAACAATATTTCTCTATTCTTAATGTAATTATGTGAAAAAGGCAATTGGCTTAGCTTAAGAGTATACATGTCGATGTGTGCATAATCTCACCAGATTAAAAGTGCATACTACGACTGATTAAAGTCTTTCTACTCAATGTATTACATCCATGCAACATCAAGTATTATTGAAATATAATATAAATGGAAAGAATTAGGGTAAAGGAAGATAGACCTGATGTAAGAGGACGGTGACGCACTTAGAGAAGTAGTTGCCATTATACCGGTGCAAATCATTCTAATTGTTCAAAAATTGAATAGTTTTACACAAATATGCTAAGTAGTTACAACAAAGATTGCTGCCAACTACTCTTTAGGGGTAATTCAAACAAATGATGTTGATGCAAATGATGTTCCTACTTTGGCAAGAAAGCTTCATCCAGGAATGTATTTGGATATCTCTACACCCATCATATGTGTCCAGGAATGTTGATACTATTCGTCAAATCCATTGTAGTTATGAAAGTCATTGAAAGGGAATTTTCGATGTTAGATTTTTCCTCTGAAAGTATCAAAATACTAAAATGTGCATCAATATATTTGTAATGTTTGGACACAAACCAGACATTATTTCAAATATATAGGGTTCGATATGTTGTATCAATTTTTGATTAAATAAATCCACATTTTAGTATAAAACTTCACATGTGCATTAAATTCTACCACAATATAAATTATATACTGATTCGCCGGCTCTGCTTAAAAAAATATATGATAAATATTATATGATATTCCATAATAATGTTATGATAGAACACTTTCTAGACTGTGCAGGTGCCTGGGTTGATGACTAGTGATTGTAATTGTGATCGGCCTTATAAGGACCATCCTCTCCGGTTTATATAGACACTAGAGAGAGCTAGCGTTTACAAGGAGTCAGTTACAAGGAAGGAAATATAATATCAAGCTTGTCTTCCATGCAAAGGAGAGTCCCATCCGGACACGGGCCGAAGTCTTGAGTCTTGTACCTTCACGCTTCAATAATCCGGATGATGTATATAGTCCGGCCATCCAGATAGCCCCTAATCCAGGACTCCCTCAGTAAGCCCCTGAACCAGGCTTCAATGACGATGAGTCCGGCGCATAGTCTTGTCTACGGACATTGCAAGGCGGGTTCCTTCTCCGAATACTCCAAGATAATTATCGAACACGTAGACCGTGTCCGGACCTGCAAGATGATCTTCACATACCGCTATAGAGAGAACGATATTTCACAAACGTACCCTGCTGACAACTTTTTAGACAGTGCAACATGTCATCAGGGTCGGGTCATTTTCCCACGTCCAGCCTAAGCATATATTGCGAGGCGGTTTCCTTGGCACGTCTTGTCGAAGCAAAAGATTGTGTCCCCTTATTACGGGATTCTCATCAATACGGGTGTGGGTAATCCAACCGCACCACTTATCGCGGCGAGTGGGAGGTGAGCGGGTTCCACTAGGCAAGTGGGGAGGCGCAAAAAGCTTTTACCATCTCTTATAAAGAGATAAGGTCTCTTCCTCTTTACCCACGCCTTCTCCTTCCGCTAACTCATTCCCCTCTGCTCGAGCCCTAATGCCCAAGCATTCTTATTTTCCATCGAAGAGAGGTCTTCCAAAGATGTCCAGATCCAGAGCAACAGGCAAATGGATGGCCTCTACCATCCGGGAGAAGGATATCAAGAAGCTTTGGGAAGCCGGGTATCTGGCCAAGAAGATTGGCCATCGTCTTCCACCGGCGGGACAGGTCGTCCCCACTCCGGAGCCTTGCGAGAGAGTTGTGTTCCTTCCCCATTTTGTCCGTGGCCTCAGGATTCCCCTCCACCCATTTGTCCGTGGGGTCATGTATTACTATGGGATTGATTTTCATGATCTTGCCCCCAACTCTTTTCTTAATATCTCGACATTCATCATCGTGTGTGAGGCTTTTCTCTGGATTCCGCCTCACGTCGGCCTGTGGCTGAAGATTTTCAATGTGAAGCCCAAGGTGGTGAGTGGCGAACACGCCGAGTGTGGCGGTGCCATGGTGAGCAAGATGCCCAAGGTCGTTTGGACAAAGGGCACCTTCAACAACTCCATCATAGAGTGGCAGCAGCAGTGGTTTTATATCACCGAACCACGTGGCGAAAAGTGGGCTGCACCTCCTGAGTTCAGATCCGGAGCGCCACTGCGGCTCATGTCCTGGCCCAAGAAGGGCCCGAACTGGACCTCATCCGATGAGCTGTCACTGCTTCAAACGCACGTTCAGAGCATGCTCGACAAGGACGTCAAACTCGTCAATGTGGTCCAGGTGATGCTATTTCGCCTAGTTCTCCCTTGCCAGCGTCGAGCCTGCACTTTTTGGGAGTTCGACCCAACCGAGCACCAAACCCTTCGGGAGCTCTATGACTCCTCCCACGGGGATATCTGGCATGTGCGGTTCAAGTCCGGCAAATCGTGGCCGGACTCCGCCGAGGACCGGGGGTATCAATTATCCCATTCTTCAAGCCCAGTAAGTTACCGCCACGCCCTGTCCATCCGTGCTTCAGTTGGCATGTCATGAGGGAGACATTTTAATCGTGTTTCATCGTGACCTCAGGGATGGATTAAGAAGGTGGAGCGGATGCATTGTCCGGCCCCGCTGCCGGAGGAACCGGCCGGACCTCTTCTAACAAAGATGCTGGTCCCTGTGCCTTACGAGGCGCCAAAGAAGTAGGACTCCAAGAAGGTCAAGAAGACCCGGAGTGGCCTCCGTCGCCGCGAGGCTTCGGACGCCAAATCCGAAGACTCTAGCGACGCTCCTTCTTCCGAAGAGGAAGAGGAGGAAGGAGAGGAGGACGAGCCTCACTCTGCAGGTGGTAAGAAGCGTGCGGCTTCCCCGTCCCTGGAGGCCGAATCGCCCAAGAGGGGGAGAGGGTCCCATCCAGAGACATCCCCCCCGGCTTCCGATAACGGCCCGGAGTGGGATCCCAGAGCCCAGCCCCTGGAAAGATCGTACGTAACCGAGTTCCGAATGCGCCTATGCATCCAGGGTCATCTAGGTATAGTAGTTTTAACTGTCGCCACATCTCGTCCAGCCCGGCAAGATCTCCCGCTGGATAGTCCTCATCGGAGGATTCGTTGAGCTCGGATGCTGTGGCGAGCGAGACGCCTCTGGGGGCTCCTTTTTCAAAGTCCAGGCGTGACACCGAGGTGTCAGTCTAGAGCCGGATAAGGTCCTGGAGGCGTCTAAGGCTCCAGATCGGGCAAGAGGCCACCCTCCATGGAGGGAGGTTTGCCTACTCCGCCGGCAACCTCTGTCTACGCACAGCTTCCGGGCGGTCTATCGACAGTGTTAAAGAACACGTCTATCATCGATGAACATCGTACCCTCATGGGTGCGGTGGTTGGAAAGATTGAGTCTACCGAAAGCGGGCAGAATGAGTCCTACCTTGGCCTTATAAAGGCTTTTGAGGTATGGTTTCTAAGAAACCTTTGAGGAATCATCATAATATGAGTAGTAGCCCCTGATACACTGTCTGGTGGAAGATAGAGAGGCGGGCAGGGGATCAACTCCTCTTTTCGGGTGAACAGAGCCTGGAGATGACGTGTACCTCTTTGTTTGAAAATAGGCGTCTGCGGAGAAGACGGTCGCTCATCAGGTGGAAGTGTCCGAACTGAAGCAGATCCTGGAACGGGCGGAGGAAGAACTTGGCCGTGTGAGGAAGCAATTAGAGGAGAAGCAAGGTATGTTCAAACATTGTCTTGCATTAGGTACAAATGAGTAATTGTGCCTATTGAAAAGTATTTGTGTTGTACTCCCTAGGAGTGAGTGCCGAATATGAGGCGCAGAAGAAGGCTGTGGCTGATGCCAACGAGAAGGTTGTCACCGAACAGGCGCTTCGTGAAAAACACGAGGCCACGATCATCATAGTTGAATGAGAGCTCCAGGAGGCTGTGACGAAAAACGAGAGCTTGGAGCAGAGTCTAGTAGGGAAAGAATCCGAACTTGCCCAAGCTCTCCAAGCCGCGGAAGATGCTCGGAAAGAAGCCCGAGGTGTTGTACGGGACATTCAAGAGGCCCGGAAAGTTATGGCTGGTAAGGCCTCTTGTATTCGTGGCCATAATTACATGATAGTGGGGAGAACTCTAAGCGGCAAGCTGAATTCTTTGATTTTACAGGGGTGTTTGCGGATCTGGCTCGCAGTATTTGGCGCCGAACTAAGGAGAGGAAGTCTGCAGAGAGGAGCTTCTGGTTGCAGTATTTGGCGCCGAACTATCCGGTGCCTTTTATCGACCAGCTGAAGCAGCTAGTCGAACTGCACGAGGCGGCCGAACTAGCCATGAAGGACTTGGTTGTCCGGTTATGGCCCGCGGAGCCAATTCCAAGCAGTTACTTCGGACTCATGAAGCGGATTGTGGGCGCCTGTCCTCGGCTTGATGCTATCAAGCGATTAGTCTGTATAGAAGGTGCGCGCATGGCATTTGCTCGTGCAAAAGTGCATTGGGGCAAGCTTGATGTGGAGAAGCTGATGAATGAGGGGCCGCCGGAGGGTAAGGAGCACCGCAAGCCCGAACTGTACTATGAAGGTGTACTGAAGGGGGCCCGCCTTGCGGCGGATAAGTGTACCAAAGACATTATGTTTCCCTGTGGGCATTCATACCGATATTTGTAATATGGGATAATGGCGCTTTTATTATATATTGCCTGTTTTCTTTGAACATATGTTCTTCCTATGCGGCTGTTTATTGTATGTAAATTCTGAGAGTTGGCAAATCGTTGGCTTCAGCCCCGACGTAAAAAATACGGGGGTGTTCGGGATATATCTAAACACTCTTTATCCCATGGCCGGATCCTTTTAAGGAGGTGTTTCTCACCATGAACCAGGCAATCGGACTATATGGCTTTACTACTCTCACTTAGCCATAGGAATTCGAGTATGGTCGGCGCAGCCCCTAGTGTTCGGGAGGCCGAACTATGGGCTCTATTGGCGCCTGATCGGAAGACCGATCCATCGCAATCTGCATTGATAGTGGCGTTATGCAGAATAAATCTTTAAGGATTTTGCAACCTTTCGAACAGTTGACCAGCTCACGCTACATCATGACAGTCAGTTTTCGGCTTTCTCTACTGAGGTGCTCATCCAGCAGAACCGGGACACAATTGCAGTAGTTCTCCCAGCGCTACCTTAGCCGACGGAACAGAACGTAAGTTATCAAAACATCGGAGCCGGGAAAACCCAACCAATGACCCAAGACATGATTCGGAGCTGATGCATATAGTGCTATAAGTTCGGGGTGCCGAGCGACCGAGAAGGTGGTCGGACTTTATTACCGTATTATGAAGCCCCTGGCACCATCGGGCATAACATGAAGTGTGGCTGCTGTTTTGTGGCAAAGAGTCGTCGACGATAAATGACGGCCAGTACGTGTTATTCAAGTCTACACATTGTAGCAAGATAATATGGCTATGCATATGAGTGCGATTTATGATTATGAAAAGAGATGGTTTTTGGCGGAACCTGTGATGGCCGGACTGTAGGGGGCTGTTAGTGGATCGAGAGTGTATCCGAACTGCCTTTTGAATGCATGGTCCTGTCCTTCTGTGTCCGGGTCGATTCCATGCCGCCAGTCCTGTTCTGCATCAAAGTTAGTTTGTGAAAGCAAATGCTTGGAGGTAGCCGAACGTCCTCTTGTGGTTGGTCTAAAGGTTCCTGATCGGACCCTGGTGACCCCAGCCGCTATACCGTGAAGTAGCGCGGACTCCTCAGTTGGTGTCCGGATCGTTGGCTGTCGTATCAAAATTTTGATAGGCATGCACGACTTGCTACTCCGGCATCTGTATGATTTCCTCTCTAGGGGCGGGGTTCCGCCTTGTATGTAGGCGTGAGTATATCACCGGCGTTAGCCTAATGGTTTACCACGTGGAATATAGTCAACGTGGTTCATCCCGTTATCATACGGTGGGTTACCGTATGAGGGGAATGCGCTGATGACGTGGCATTTTTTGGTTATCTAAGAACAACCGTTAGAGCGGTGGGCCAATGAACTTGGCCTTTGCACCTGACATCTTGTAGAAGGTGTTATTTGTAGAATCATACCCGCGGGGGCTTTATGTGTTATGGAGCCCCTGGCCTACTAGGTCTAGGGGTACGGCAATTGAGTTGTGTGGTTTGTATGATAGGGGGCGATCGGCCGTACTGTTGTGCTCTGGGGGGGTCTCTTGACTAGACGCCTCCCTTCATTGTTTCTGCCACACAACTAGTCGCTTTGTTTTGAGGATCCGGCATTCTCTATTGGTATGCTTTGCCGTCCTTCTAGGAGTACCGTGAATTTCACATGGTTGATCAAGTATGTGGCTTGGGCCGAATAGGCTTGAGCTGTTCTTTGTCCGTTGACCGGACTGGGAGTTGCTGGACTTGGCACCAGCTTCCCTGACTTGATGTTTATGACCATTGCGCCGAGTCTTGAGGATGCCTCTTCGTGTATCCTTCTTACTGTCTTGGACTGTAGTGGTGTGTGGACGTCGGGTTGTGTGTCTTTGGTTCTCCTGCTTAGGTTGAGGTAGCCTGTTGTGCCGCGTATGTCCTTTGTTATGGCTGTCAAATCCATACTTTTAGGTGGCCAGGATCTTGGTCCACCTATCCGCTAGCAAATCTTGGTCAGCTTTAAGCTGTTCTTGCTTCCTTTGCAGACTCCTTGCCGTGGTTATGAGCCATCGCTCGAAGCGAACTTGTTCCACTAGATCTTCAGGCACGCCGAATTCGTCATTGCCGAGGCTTACCTCGTCTTCGGAGGGGGGGTGTCTAGTTGTCCCTCTCCAAGTATCCCATCGTGGCCGGTCCGGCCTGCTTGAAGGTAGGCTGATCAGGGTTGTATTCCTCTTCGGCACCATCCGGATTGCTTTTATCTCCGAGGCCAGTATTGATGTGGCGGGGCTTGGAGCGGCGCTGAAGACGCCCATGCTTTGCTTTTTCTCCTGAGGGGTTATTCTCCGCTGCCTCGTCGCCATTGGTTTCCTCCGGAGTGTCCACCATATATATATCGTATAAAGAGGCGGCTGTCCACCGCCCTGTGAGCGGTGGCTCTTGTATGTCTCCTGCATCATCGTCCATACCATCGATGTCTTTGGAGTCGAAGTTAAGCACATCGGTTAAATCATCGATCGTGGCGATGTAGTGGGTGGTGGGTGGGCAGCAAATTCCTTCGTCACCTGCTTCCCACTCAAGATGGACATAGTTCGGCCCAGAGCCTCCTGACAAAGAGAGAGACTTTAATGAGTTCAGCTTGTCGCCAAAGGGCGAGTGCTGAAAGATGTTCGCAGCGGTAAACTCCATTACCGGAGCCCAACCTGGATTGGCTGGCTCGAGGGTGTGCGGACCGGAACCAACAACCGGATGCGAATCCGGGGGCCCGAGGTTACATGTAACGCCCCAGATTCGATGCACCAGGGGTCTGCCAATTATTCGCCATCGTTGCCATGTCATTTGCTTGCGTGTTGAATTTTATCATGTCATCATGTGCATCTCATTTTGCATACGTGTTCGTCTCATGCATCCGAGCATTTTCCCCGTTGTCTGTTTTGCAATCCGGCACTCCTATGTCCTCCGGTGTTCCCATTTTTGTCTCCTGTTGTGAGCGGGTGTTAAACATTCTCGGAATGGCCCGAGGTTTGCCAAGCGGCCTTGGTACACCACCGGTAGACCGCCTGTCAAGTTTCGTGCCATTTGGAGGCCGTTTGATACTCCAACGGTTAACCGAGGGACCGAAAAGGCCTCGTGTGTGTTGCAGCCAACACCCTTCCGAACTGGCCCAAAACCCATCCTTACCCCCTCCATGCTCTCGGTCGTTCGATCATGATCGTGTGGGCAAAAATCGTGCTCCATTTGGACTCTCCTAGCTCCCCCTACCTATAAACACACCTCCCCCTCCGAAATTCACAGTCCAAACCCTAAAAATCTTCTCCCACCGCGCCGGACATGTCCGTCCGCGTCGGACGAATCGCCGCCGCCGCCCGCAGCCAACGGGGGACTTCCACATCGCCTCCCACTCCGTCCCCGCCGCCGCAGCCCATCAGGCCTGCGCCAGGCCTACCCGGGTCCCGATCTGGCCCCGAGGCCCGCAGCCTCCAGCCACCGGACTCCGTCCCCGCCGCCGCCGTGTCCTTCATCGGACCCCGCCGCCGTCCGCCTCCTGTGCCGGCGCCGCTTCTCGCCGGTGACCGGACGTCGCCCCGCTGCCCTTCGCCGCTCTCCGCCGTCAGCGCACCGAGGCGCCCGCCTCTGCCGCCTCATCCTCGTCTCCCGCGCCGCCGCCATGCCCGTCGGTGACCGCTGGAGCAAGCCGCCGCAGGAGAGGCCGTCCCGCCCCCGAGCCCCCGTGGTTCCTCCTCGCCGCTGCCCGGGGTGCCGAACCCCGCCGCCAGTGCCGCCCCGTCGTCGTCCAGCCGCCCTCACCGCCTTCCTTCACCGACCGGCGCACCACCTCGCCGGAGGAGCTCGCCGGCGCCGCCGTCCTCGCCGGATCTTGTCAGGTAGACCAGATCCACCACCTCGCCCAACCAAACGCCTCCCCCGCGCGTACGCCCTCATCCCGGATTGCCCCATCCACTTTTTCTGCGAGGTGAATTTTTGCTAAGTCCCGAAAATCATCATATTATGTGCATATGTTTGCCATACCATATCTCTTTGCATATTGCTCTGTTTTGTGCGTGTCGTATGTCAAAATGTTCGTCATGAGATGGTATACATTTCATTCCATTGTGCCATGTTTGTTTGAGGCCATCTTGATGCCCTAATCATCATTGCAAGAGTGCTATATGATGTTAACTGTTGCCTGTTAACAGAACTTGATGATTTGTTATTTTTGTTGCATTTGATGTGTGCATCCTATGAGCTTGATGTCTACATGTGTTTTGTACTACATCATGCCATCCTTACAGAGGTGCTTGCCAGGTATTTTTTTGAGTATTGTAGTGAGCGCATCAAGCTTGTTAAGTAGGGTACTTGCTGTTGCTGTTTTGCTAGGCTGAATGTGTTATTTTGTGATGCTATGTAAACCTGCTGCTACAAGTCATTGTATGCATAATCTGGAGATGATCACTAAGGATATTTTGTTATACATGTCATGCTATATCCATCCATGCCCCTGGTTGCATTTATAGCCTGCTGTAGCTTGTTGTTATCACGCTCTAAAGTTGCTAAATAATGTTGCTGTCAGCCTGTTAACATTAAGTTCAGTTTTGCCATGAGCTTTGCTAGTGATCCATGCATCCTATGAACTTTCTATTGCCAAGCTTAGCTTCACAAACATGTCTTCTTACTGTTAGTAACCTTTTCATGCCATGTATTGCTCTGTGGTGAGTGGTACAAGCTCACCAACATGCCTACTTATTGTTGTTCCTGTCATGTTTGAATCTGTCATATAACTTGCCATGTTTACATGGGTGCCATCATATCTTCTGATCCTTTTTGGCTCATGGTCAGTAAAGGACTTTAGTTCTGTACATTTAGTAGTTTCATGCCATGCCTTTGGTTGCCATGTTAAGTTCCTTTAACATGTTGTTTGATAGCTCTAAACATTGCAACCTGATGTTATTTCTGTTAACCCTGAAACTGTTATTATTTGCAATCTTGCCATGTCTTTTTGAGCATGTTCTAGGGATTTCTGAAGATAGCTCAGTGTTCATGTTTTGTTATTCATTACCTGTACATCATGACCATGCCTTTTGTTCTCATGTTCGGGTGCTGTAGCATATTGTTTTGCTGTTTTCAAGATGCCTAGTTGCTGTTTTGGACAGATTGTTGTTATGACTTGTATAGAGTGTATGTGTTGAACCGTTGCTCCATTTTGAGTGTGCTCTATATGAAACTTGCTTAATTTTGCATGTAGCTTCATATTATCATGTTGCATCCTTGTTTTGAGGTGTTTTCTTGATGTTTGTATGCATTTTGCATCAAGGCCATGTTTAACTTGTTTTGCTCATATCTTCTAGGCCGTAGCTCCGAACTAAATGAACTTTATATGTAACTTGACTAGAATTTCATGTATATCCTGTTGGTGCATCTTAACTTGCTGTTTAACAACTTGAACATAAGGTTTATTCAGATCTGGACCTATTTCGAAATTTGCATATGAGGACTTACCGGATTTGTTATATGTTGTTTCCGGCCTCATTTAAACTAGCCTGGATGTGTTGCTCTTGTATGCATCATCTATCGCCAGGAGTAGCTTCATGTAGTCTTGTCGTGCATCATACTTGTTTGAGCATCATGTCTTGTAAATGTGTGGTGTGTTTACTATGTTGTGTGCTTCTTCTCGATAGTTCCCGTTTCGTTGTGATCGTGAGGATTCGTTCATCTACGCTTGGTTCGTCTTCGTGGCTTCATCTTCTTCATGGATTCGTTCTTCTTCCTAGCGGGATTTCAGGCAAGATGACCGCTACCCTGGATCTCACTACTATCATTGCTATGCTAGTTGCTTCGTTCTATCGCTATGCTGCGCTACCTATCATTTGCTCTTCAAGCCTCCCAAATTGCCATGTCAGCCTCTAACATTTTCACCCTTCCTAGCAAACCGTTGCTTGGCTATGTTACCGCTTTGCTCAGCCCTCTTATAGTGTTGCTAGTTGCAGGTGAAGTTGAAGATTGCTCCATGGTGGACAGGATTATGGTTGGGATATCATAATATCTCTTATTTAATTAATGCATCTATATACTTGGTAATGGGTGGAAGACTCGGCCTTATGCCTGGTGCTTTGTTCCACTCTTGCCGCCCTAGTTTCCGTCATACCGGTGTTATGTTCCCGGATTTTGCGTTCCTTACGCGATTGGGTGATTTATGGGACCCCCTTGACAGTTCGCTTTGAATAAAACTCCTCCAGCAAGGCCCAACCTTGGTTTTACGATTTGCCTCACCACCACCTACTTTTCCCTTGGGAGTCCCTCTCTCGAGGGTCATCTTTATTTTAGCCCCCCCAGGCTAGTTCTTGTCTAATTGTTGGTCCGAACCGGGCAGACTGCGGGACCACCTCGGGGCAACTCGAGGGCTGGTTTTACTCGTAGGCTGACCTATCCGGTGTTGCCCTGAGAACGAGATATGTGCAGCTCCTATCGGGATTGTCGGCACATCGGGCGGCTTTGTTGGTCTTGTTTTACCATCGTTGAAATGTCTTGTAAACCGGGATTCCGAGTCTGATCGGGTCTTCCTGGGAGAAGAAATACCCTTTGTTGATCGCGAGAGCTTATCATGGGCTAAGTTGGGACACCCCTGCAGGGTATAAACTTTCGAAAGCTGTGCCCGCGGTTATGTGGCAGATGGGAATTTGTTAATGTCCGGTTGTAGATAACTTGACACCAGATTCGAATTAAAACGCATCAACCGTGTGTGTAGCCGTGATGGTCTCTTTCGGCGGAGTCCGGGAAGTGAACACGGTTTTGGGTTATGTTTGACGTAAGTAGGAGTTCAGGATCACCTCTTGATCATTGCTAGCTTCAGGACCGTTCCATAGCTCCTCTTCTCGCTCTTATTTGTGTATGCTAGCCACCATATATGCTTAGCCTCTACTGCAACCTCACCACTTTACCCCTTCCTTTCCCATTAAGCTTTGCTAGTTTCGATACCCATGGTAATGGGATTGCTGAGTCCTCGTGGCTCACAGATTACTACAACAACAGTTGCAGGTACAGGTTGTGCGATGATCATGACGCGAGAGCGATGTTTGCTTGTCATGGAGTTCTTCTTCTGCTTCTTCTTCGATCAGGGGATAGGTTCCAGGTCGGCAGCCTGGGCTAGCAGGGTGGATGTTGTTTGAGTTTATGTTTGTGTTTCATCCGTAGTCGGGTGATGCTCTTCTGTATGAATATGTTGTAATCATGTGGCATTGTATGCCTTTTGTATGTATCCCCATCTATTATGTAATGTTGATGTAATGATATCCACCTTGCAAAAGTGTTTGAATATGTGGTTCTATCCTTGGTGGGACCTTCGAGTCTCTTTAGGATAGTATCGCATATTGGGCGTGACATTACGGGCCTCAACAGAGGTGAGACCTGTGTTCGGCTCCACCGCCAATGAGTATATGGCCTGTGGGGCAGGGTCTACCCCTCCGTCCTTATGCAAAACAACCTACTCCAAATTCAAATCCGAGGCTACTGCAGGGATGATATCCCAGACATTGTCCGACATCAGATCTAGGTCGTGCTCGTCGCGACTGTCCGACGCTCCTGGCACAGGCCCGAGTCCGTCGAAGATCAAGTCTCCCCGAACATCCGCCGTGTAGTTCAAGTGTCCGAACCTGACCTGGTGGCCAGGGGCGTAGCTGTCGATCTGCTCCAGATGAGCAAGCGAATTGGCCCGCAGTGCGAAGCCGCCGAACACAAAGATCTGTCCGGGGAGAAAAGTCTCGCCCTGGACGGTGTTGTTGGTGATTGAAGATGCCATCAAGCCTCAAAGCGACGACACAGAGGAACTCTCAATGAAAGCACCAATGTCGGTGTCAAAACCGGCGGATCTTGGGTAGGGGGTCCCGATCTGTGCGTCTTAAGCTGATGGTAACAGGAAGCAAGGGACACAATGTTTACCCAGGTTCAGGCCCTCTGATGGAGGTAAAACCCTACTTCCTGCTTGATTAATATTGAAGATATGAGTAGTACAAGAGTAGATCTACCACGAGATCGTAGAGGCTAAACCCTCAGAGCTAGCCTATGATGGAATTATTGTAATTGTGATCGGCCTTCTAAGGACCATCCTCTCCGGCTTATATAGACACCGGAGAGGGCTAGGGTTTACATGGAGTCGGTTACAAGGAAGGAAATATAATATCCAGATCGCCAAGCTTGTCTTCCACGCAAAGGAGAGTCCCATCCGGACACGGGGCGAAGTCTTGAGTCTTTTATCTTCACGCTTCAATAGTTCGGACGATGTATATAGTGCGGCTATCCGGATACCCCCTAATCCAGGACTCCCTCACCAGTGACATCCAGTATGAGATGGTGCTCGTCTCGGCTCGTCGCACAACGACCCTGAGTGCTGTGGGTGATGGGCCCAAGACCCCAGAGTGCTACGGATGTAGACCGGCGGGGACCTCTCTGCTAAGCGTAGGTAGGGCTGCGACATGTTGATCTTCCGAGGCCGGGCATTGACCCCAGAAAGGTGTGTCCGGCAAGAGTGATCGAGTGTGTTGGGTAACGTGGTGCACCCCTGCAGGGAAGATATATATTTGAATACGGTGTCCACGGTAATGGATGTTCAGACTTGTATCCGGATCTTATATAACTAGAAATGGATACTTGAGATATCTGATGGATATGTGGCCCCGGATTTCTTTCTCGCAGGGAGTCGAGGAAGGATCTCTGGGCATTGATGTTACAACATGCTTGTTAAATATTAAAATGTTACTCTTTACTCTTCTACATGCTGCAAGATGCTTGGAGCTACTTGAAGATGCTAGTTTTCGATAGGCTAGGCCTTCCCCCTCTATTCTGGCATTCTGCAGTTCAGTCCACATATATAACCCTTCCCTTTGATACCAATGCATACATAGTATAGATCTGATGCTTGCGAGTACTTTGGATGAGTACTCACGGTTGCTTTGCTACCCCCTATTCCCCCTTCTATCTTCTTTCCGGTTGATGCAACCAGATGGTGGATCCTTGGAGCCAGATGCCACCGCTGATGGATGCTACTACGTGAAGACCGTCGACGATCAGGATTGGTTAGGAGGTCCCAGGCAGGAGGCCTTGCCTCTTCGATCGTTGTTGCTTTTGTGCTAGCCTTCTTAAGGCATATTTGTTTAACTTATGTCTATTCTCAGATATTGTTGCTTCCGCTGACTCTTGTGTATCGAGCTTGTATTTGAGCCCTCGAGGCCCCTGGTCCCTGATTTGTGTCTAGAGTTGTGTTGTGATATCTTCCTGTGAGTCCCTGATCTTGACCGTACACATTTGCGTGTATGATTACTGTACGATTGAATCGGGGGCGTCACAACATTGTTCCATAGTTATCATCCATCAGCCAATGCTATCCCATAGGCCGGTGATTATAGTATTATACCACTTCTAGTATTACCTATGTTGTTCTTTAATACTTTTGTGTGCCATCTAGTTAATCTCGAGTACAAACAGTACATATTCTATAGCTTTCATCTATGTTCTCCCTTTAGGCCTTGTTCGGGACGGAGGAGAAAAAACATAGGATTAGACTAAAACAAAGGTATTGGAAAGGAACTGACATGCATAACATAGTAAAGGAAAATGTTGAACATACATGGAGAGTTGTCGTTTGGCGTACAGGAAAAGAATCTATGGTAAACCAATTCATATGGGACCCTCTAGTGATTTTAAAACGTTAATAGATCAACTTTTGTCCATGACATATAGATCGAACCCCACATGGGTCCCGATGTGCCTCGGGCCTCCGTGAAAAAAGAGGCAGCGGTGAATGTTCAGTTTTCCCATGAAAATGCAGGGAGAAGAACCTTTCCAGCAGATTGGATTGAGCAGA
Source organism: Triticum aestivum (assembly GCF_018294505.1). Classification (NCBI taxonomy): domain Eukaryota; kingdom Viridiplantae; phylum Streptophyta; class Magnoliopsida; order Poales; family Poaceae; genus Triticum; species Triticum aestivum. The sequence continues at coordinate 46,327,355 of NC_057801.1, read as the reverse complement.
TTCCTTCGTAGCGAACAGCCTAACATGCAGCGATTCCTTGGGAACAAGTTTCCTTTGATTTTCCTTCATTTTTCGTCTGTCCTGAATAGGGCCTTAGTTTTTGAGACCTGTTGCTGCTAGATAACCCCAGTCCTACTATTTATGTCGTCTCCTACATGCACTCATTACATAAATCTAACTACTGGTTGTCTTCCATGCATGTCAGATATAATTGCACACACTGATATATCCACAAGAACCTCACGAAGCAATGTAAAGGACAATAAACTTGATGTCAATGATACCCAATATGATGGAACATGTAAAGGCAGTTCTTCAGAAGACTTGCAAAAAGATGATGAGTCTCTTCACCCCACAAGGTCGTTGCTCTAACTTGGCCTGTGATATGGGTACAACATGCATATAATGTCCTGGAGTGTATCTACTCTGTTGCAATGCCATGTGCTTAGCATGCTGATCATGCATGTAAATATGTCATGCCTTCCTGTTTTTCAGTACCTATTCCATTTCTGATAACATATTTTCAAATTCAAGTACTGTCATTCTACTCTATCGCAATGCCATCTGCTTAATTTGGACATCATGCTTCTGAATATCTTATGCATTGTTATTCATCAGTATGTACTTCATCTATGTACCATACCATGTTTTTTTACATTGAAGTGTTGTTCTAGTGCTCTGTTGCAATGTCATCTTAGTTTCCCAATCATACACGTGTATGTTGCCTTAGTTTTTCCTATACGTATTCCGCTAGCATACAGTTTTACATTCAACTAGTGTTTTTTACTGTGTTGTCCTATCGTATCCCTAGCTCTTACACCATACTCCCTCCGTCCGGATTACATGTTGCCGAAATGGATAAAAAACGATGTATCTAGAACTCAAATACGCCTAGACCCATCCATTTTTTCGGATGGAGGGAATACATGTCAATATGTTATGCCCATCACTTAAATGGGTCGCTAAAAGGCCAAAACTCAGGTCCGACTACAAATGGCCCAACTGATTTATGGGCCGTCAATAGGCTGAAACAGACACCGGGCCGGAAATTGGCCCAACACTTAAATGGGTCACTAAAAGGCCGAAACTCAGGTCCGACTACAAATGGCCCAACTGATTTATGGGTCGTCAACAAGCTGAAAGCCACACCGGGCCGGAAATTAGCCCAACATTTAAATGGGTCACTAAAAGGACGAAAGATGTACATCCTGAAAAATGGCCCATCCATTGAATGGGCCGTTAACAAGCCGAAATCTCATCGAGCCGATATTGAGCCCAAATATATAGCGGGCTGTTAACGGGCTCAAACTGACGATGGGCTGCAATGGTGTCAAATCTTTAATGAGCCATTGACAGGCCGAATTGGCACATCTCGTACGGGTCGTGGGCTTAAATGGACCTGACACAAGTAGGCCTTATATGGGCCGGCCTACTAATTTTTACTGGGCTGGCCTTTTTCACCAGAGTGGGCCACTATTGGGCCGTGTCACGTGTTGACCTATCATAGGCGCCTCCTGTCCAATGAGTGGATGACATCTGTCCCAACGGTGAGGCAACACGTGTTTCCTTCGGCCAATTGGTCCGGGCTGTTAACGGGTTATCAGATCCAAAATCGGACCCAGTAGCTTAACGGCATTCCGTTATGGTGGATGCCACGTGTCGGTCACCCTTGACTAAAGCACTTCTATGACGCGTGATTTATCGTCATGGAAGTGGACACTTCCATGATGATAATTTTGGTAATGTCATGCAACACTTCTACGATAGCACATGTATGACTATCTTGATTCTGTCATAAAATCGTCATGGATGTACATGCATGACAAAAAATGTGACCTACTGTGACAAACATGTATCATCATGGAAGTGTATTTTTTTGTAGTGGAACCTACGAACTATGAGGAAGCGATGATGAGCCCAGATTCAACGAAATGGCTTGAGGCCATGAAATCTGAAATGGGATCCATGTATGAAAACAAAGTGAGGAAAATGGTGGACTTGCCTAATGATTGGCAAGACATAGAAAATAAATGGATCTTCAAGAAGAAGACTGACGCTGACGGTAATGTTACTGTCTACAAAACTCGACTTGTTGCAAAAGGTTTTCGACAGGTTCAAGTAGTTGACTATGATGAGACCTTCTCACCCGTAGCCATGCTTAAGTCTGTCCGAATCATGTTAGCAATCGCCGCATTTTATGATTATGAAATTTCGCAAATGGATGTCAAAACTGCATTCCTTATTGGATTTCTTAAAGAAGAGTTGTATATGATGCAACCAGAAGATTTTGTCGATCGAAAGGGTTCTAACAAAGTGTGCAAGCTCTAGTGATCCATTTATGGACTGGTGCAAACCTCTCGGAGTTGGAATATACTCTTTGATAATGTGATCAAAGAATATGGTTTTATACAGACTTTTGGAGAAGCCTGTATTTACAAGAAAGTGAGTGGGAGCTCTGTAGCATTTCGAATATTATATGTGGATGACATATTGTTGATTGGAAATAGTACATAATTTTAGAATAGCATAAAATGATACTTGAATAAGAATTTTTCAATGAAAGACCTCGGTGAAGCTGCTATACCATGATCTATAGAGATAGATCAAGACACTTAATTGGACTTTCAAAAAGCACATAGCATGATAAAGTTTTAAAGAAGTTCAAAATGGACCAGTCAAAGAAAGGGTTCTTGCCTGTGTTACAAGGTGTGAAGTTGAGTCAGACTCAATGCCCGACCACTTCAGAAGATAGAGAGAAAATGAAAGTCATTCCCTATTCTTTAGCCATAGGTTCTATCATGTATGCAATGCTTTGTACCAGACCTGATGTGTGCCTTGCTATAAGTATATTAGGGAGGTGCCAAAGTAATCCAGGAGTGGAGCACTGGACAGCGGTCAAGAACATCCTGAAATACCTAAAAAGGACTAAGGAAATGTTTCTCGTTTTTGGAGGTGACAAAGAGCTTGTCGTAAATGGTTACGTCGATGCAAGCTTTGACACTGATCCGGATGACTCTTAAGTCACAAACCGGATATGTATTTATATTGAATGGTGGAGCTATCAATTGGTGCAGTTCCAAGCAGAGCATTGTGGCGGGGTCTACATGTGAAGTGGAGTACATAGCTGCTTCAAAAGCAGCAAATGAAGGAGTCTGGATGAAGGAGTTCATACCGATCTAGGTGTAATACCTAGTGCATCGGGTCCAATGAAAATCTTTTGTGACAATACTGGAGCAATTGCCTTGGCAAAGGGATCCAGATTTCACAAGAGAACCAAACACATCAAGAGATGCTTCAATTCCATCCGCCATCAAGTCGAAGAGGGAGACATAGAGATTTGCAACATACATATGGATCTGAATGTTGCAGACCTATTGACTAAGCCTCTTCCACGAGCAAAACATGATCAGCACGAACACTGCATGGGTGTTAGAATCATTACTTTGTAATCTAGATTATTGACTCTAGTGCAAGTGGGATACTAAAGGAAATATGCCCTAGAGGCAATAATAAAGTTGTTATTTATATTTCCTTATATCATGATAAATGTTTATTATTAATGCCAGAATTGTATTAACCGGAAACTTAGCACATGTGTGAATATAGAGACAATACATAGTGTCCCTAGTATGCCTCTACTTGCCTAGCTCGTTAATCAAAGATGGTTATGTTTCCTAACCATAGACATGTGTTGTCATTTGATGAACGGGATCACATCATTAGGAAAATGATGTGATGGACAAGACCCATCCGTTAGCTTAGCATTATGATCATTACAGTTTTATTGCTATTGCTTTCTTCATGACTTATACATGTTCCTCTGACTATGAGATTATGCAACTCCCGAATACCAGAGGAACACCTTGTGTGCTATCAAACGTCACAACGTAACTGGGTGATTATAAAGATGCTCTACAGGTGTCTCTGAAGGTGTTTGTTGGGTTGGCATATATCAAGATTAGGATTTGTCACTCCGCGTATCGGAGAGGTATCTCTGGGCCTCTCGGTAATGCTCATCACTATAAGCCTTGCAAGCAATGTGATTAATGAGTTAGTTGCAGGATGAAGCATTACGGAACGAGTAAAGAGAATTGCCGCTAACAAGATTGAACTAGGTATGATGATACCGACGATCGAATCTCAGGCAAGTAACATACCGATGACAAAGGGAACAACGTATGATACAATCTTGCTTATGCCTGCCTGCCCTCAACAAGCAATGATCATTAAAGACATCCTCACCAAATATGCATAGTCCATCGGTCTTAAAATCAATTTCCACAAGTCCACACTAATTCCCATAAACTTGGAGGATGATCTAGCTGCCCAACTTGCTGCTATCTTTGAGTGTACAATTGGATCCATTCCTTTCACCTACTTAGGGCTGCCGCTGGGCACGTCTCGACCTACACTTCAGGACTTTATGCCCCTTGTCAGCATGGTTGAAAGAAGCTTATCGTCAACATTGTCCCTAATGTCCCATGCTGGCAAGCTGACTCTTCTCAACTCCACAGTTACCTCACTACTCATCTATGCCATGTGCACGCTACATTTTCCACCAAAACTCATTGAACAAAATTAGGCGCCGATGCCTATGGATTAAAAAGACTGAACAAGGTGATAAGTGTAACTCTCTGGCGGCTTGGGGACATGGTATGTAAACCTAAAAAGAAAGGAGGGCTGGGAGTGCTTAACCTTCGTGTATAGAATGAAGCATTGCTTCTGAAGTTCCTACACAAGTTCTATAACAAGTTGGATATACCCTGGGTGCAGCTCACATGGGACTCCTATTACACTCAAAAAATTCCTCATGCCTCGGATCCAGTCGGCTCATTCTGGTGGAAGGACGTACTCAAGCTCACCCCTAAGTTTTGTGGGATTTCTCAAATCAATATTGTGTGTGGCACCACGGCTTTGTTTTGGAAAGATCTGTGGTCAGGGCAAATTCTTCAAGACTCCCATCCTAGGGCCTTCTCTCACTCTCTCGATGAGGATGTTTCGGTCAAAAAGTTCCTGGGAATAACTTCGCTGGAAGAAACGTTCCACCTGCCCTTGACCCCTCAAGCCCTTGGGGAGGTTAGAGACTTGCAGACAATTACGGCTCATCTACAACCATACTCGTCATCAACGGATATTTGGCACTACACGTGGGGTAAAACCATCTACAAATTAACGGACTACTACAAATTCTTCTTCAAAGATGTCCAAGTGCAGCAGATATTTGGATGGATTTGGGATTCAAAATGCACGATGAAGTTGAAAGTCTTTGCTTGGTTGCTCTTCCATGACAGGCTCAATACGAGGAACATGTTGAAATGGAGGCACTACAACATAGGAGATGACCACAATTGCCTCCTATGTGGTCTGAACATTGAGAAAACAGTGGAACATATGATCTTCACATGAACTTTCAATAAACTTTGTTGGGCCAAACTTGGGCTTAATTGGGAACCCTTCCTTGGCCGAATACAAGCTGTTGAAGATCACAGAAACTCTCATCCCACCCCACTGTTCCTTGAGAAATTCATTATGGCAGCCTGGAGTATTTGGAAGGAGAGGAATAACAAGCATTTTCGAGCAATAACACCATCACTAACCTCCTGGCTGGACAGATTCAAGAGAGATTTTGGGCTTCTTCAACACAGAGTCAAGGAGGAGCATAGGCTCCTTGTGCTGAACCTTGTGCACTCCCTTTAGTGGTTTCTCTCTGTTTTTCTTAGTGCTACTTGCCACAAAGTTGGCAACTTGTATCTCCCCCCCATCATGTAAATACCCATTGTACAGCTTACTTATTATTATAATATAGTAAAACAGTAGGAGCCTTTCCTACTGTTCCTGGTCAAAAAACGTATGTTGTTGTGCAGTTTGACCGATAAAGATCTTCATAGAATATGTAGGAGCCAATATGAGCATCTGGGTTCCGCTATTGGTTATTGATCGGATATGTGTCTTGATCATGTCTACATAGTTTCAAACCCGTAGGGTCCGCATGCTTAACGTTCGATGACGATTTGTATTAAGAATTATGTTTTTTTGATGACCAAAGTTTGTTCGGAGTCCGGGATGAGATCATGAACATGATGAGGAGTCTCTAAATGGTCGAGACATAAGGATTGATGTATTGGAAGGTTATGTTTGGACACCGGAAAGGTTTCGGATAGGTTCGGACATTTTCCGAAGTATCGGGACGTTATCGGAACCCCCGGGAGAGTATTCGGCCTTCATGGGCCTTAGTGGAAAGAGGAGGCCAGCGGCCAGGAGGTGGCATGCGCCCCCCATAGCCAAACCGAATTGGACTAGGGGAGGGAGCGCGGCCCCCCTTTCCTTCTCCCTCTCTCTCTTCCTTCCCACTTCTCCTAATAGGACTGGGTGTCCTAGTAGGACTCCCCCCTTGGCGTGCCCCCTCTAGGCCGGCTGCCTCCTCCGTCCCTCGTTTATATAGGTGGGCAGGGGGCACCCCAAAGAGACATCAATTGTTCTTTCCCATGTGCGGTGCCCCCCGCCACAATTACGGCTCCGGTCATAGCGTCGTAGTGCTTAGGCGAAGCCCTGTGCGGATCACATCATCAACACCATCACCATGCCATCGTGCTGACGAAACTCTCCCTCGACTCTCTACTGGATCAAGAGTTTGAGGGACGTCATCGAGCGAAATGTGTGGTGAACACAGAGGTGTCGTACGTTCGGTACTTGGATCACTTGGATTGTGAAGACGTTCGACTACATCAACCGTGTTAACTAAACACTTCCGCTTTCGGTGTACGAGGGTACGTGGACACACTCTCCCCCTCTCATTGCTATGCATCTCCTAGATAGATCTTGCGTGATTGTAGGATTTTTTTTGATATTGCATGCTATGTTCCCTAACACAAATTATGTGCAGAAAAATCTGAATCAGCTCCTTGCCAATAGAAAACCTGCAGATTATTGCAACAAACAGAGGAAAAAGAAAGAAAAAATCTGTAGTAAAAAAATTTCATGTTCTTGCCACCTAGTTACTGGAAACTGTGCAACTAACATAACAACTCTGTGCAAACAAAAAAATGCATACTTGTTATAGTAAAGATTCTGCTATAGACATGTAGCTTTTGCAACTAAGATTGTCATAATGGTGTGCAACTACCTATTTACTAAGTTTTTAGGTTGTTTGAAACACTCTTTCATGATTAAACTGATGACATCACTTCCTTCTTTTTTATGTGCTGGGGGTGTGTGGCAGTAGGAAAAAAAGGAAAAAAGAAATGCTTGATCTCAATGAGTTGCCTCCGGATCTCAATGAGCTTCCTCATGATACGGATCAGCAGCAACCCGGCATACCACCAGGAAATTGGTCATAAAATAGACGCTCTATTTACTACACGCAGACAACCCATGGGCCTACCCTATGGGACATGACAATGTGGCAGGGCATTCATCAATCTGTGGTGCCCCTGTAGTGGTGTCTTTGAAGTTAGAGAGCCATAATCTTGATGACACGGGCACCGCGGCAAATGTTCCTGGTCCAACCAGGACTAATCTAGGAGTTGGCGTTGTTGACGGTGCTGTGCAAGGAGAAGAAGGAGAGGATGAGGCTGGTTCTCAGCCAATTGAACCCTATGTTGACCTGATGTTTGACAGCCTTCAAATTGCTAAGGATCACTACAACAGCTACTCCCTACGAATGGGTTTCTCCGTCAAGATGAACACCTCTAGGCGGACAACTCGCACCAATGTATTGGTAAAACAACAGTTTTGTTGCAACTAGTACAAGAAGCTAAAAGCTGAGGATGGAGGAGCTGCGGCTCCTCCTATCCTGGACCCTATACAAGATCCAAAACCTGTTGACACTGATGAGGAAATGGAGAGTTAATTGCACGGAAGTACCACAATTAGGGCATTGGAAGCAGATTGGTACCAAGTTTGGTAATTTTTACGTGTCAGTACCAAGTCTGGGGCTAGACATTACAAAAAGGTCTAAACCGCGTATAAACACGTATTGACGTGGTATCTGACCAGCAGGGCCCGCCTGTCTGGTGCCGACGTAGAATTTTTTGGAAGAAAACCCCACGCGCGGAGGCGCCCGATATGGATCGAGCGGCTCCCATCGAGCCCGATCTCCTTTGCCTCCTGTAACCCCCGCCCCGCCCCGCCCCGGCCTCCTCCTTGCCTCGCCGCCGGCCAGCCACTGGAGCAACACCACCGGGGAATAGGACTAGGCCATCCCTGCACCCTGCCTCTCTCCTTCTCTTCCTCCTTCCATTTTTTCTTCTCTCTCTCACCCGGAGCTCTCTCTCTCCCCCCTTGGACAGGAGCCCGATGGCAAGCCACCACTGATGGCCTCCCCTAGCTCCAGCCCGACATGCCGCCTTGTTTCCCGACCAATCCGCACTAGAGAGCCTCAGATAGGTCCTTCCCCTTCGTCCCTCGACGCCGGAGTCCCTGCATCGAGCCGCCTCCTTCCCGTTGACCGTGACGCTCCAGCGCCCTACCTTGCCGGAGCCCGACGCCAAGCCGCCATGGATGGCCTCCCGTAGCTCCAGCCCGACGCGCCGCGTCCAGCTCGACACGATGCGGGCTGCGACCATGCGGAGCCGGGGTGTCAAGGAGGAGGCTGGGGGCGCTCAGAAATGGAAGATGAACATCCAATCTTTGCTAAAGAGGAGGCTGGTCCTAGTAAGAAAAAGAAGAAACGGAAACACGAGACAATAAGGCAGACTCAATGCAAAGCAAAAATGTTGGTGAAGCTACTAGATGGGCAACGGGAGGTGACGCACTTTGTTCGTGACCACAATCATCCGCTGGTGAACAAACCTTCGTCCAAATACTTGAGATCCCACCAAGTCATCTCTCCTGATGAAAAGGAGTTTTTGCGCATCTTGTATAACTGCAACTTGACTACAGGCATGTTTCTATATCCCTTACAAAATTAAGTTTCCCTCTAGGCAGTCCAGTGTGCAACTGTTATGGTACTCTTTGGCAACTAAAATTTCTTAAGTGTGCAACTAGTCCAGCTTCCCTTGATGTTTCTACATCACATTGGTGCTTGTTGCGCAACTAGATTACCTTCACTGTGCAACTACACAATGTCCTGTGTGCAAAGTGCAAGTGTTTTTAATGGTGCAACTAGGTGCCCATTTCCTGCAATTATCTTCTGTGCCAACACATGCACTAGTGCAGAACCGGGCAATAGCACCGGTTCGTAAGGCCCTGTAGTGCCGGTTACATAACCGGCACTAAATTGTGGTCACTAAAGCCTCCCCCCCCCCTTTAGTACCGGTTCAGCACGAACCGGTGCTAAAGGGCAACCACGCGGCACGAGCCAGCTCCGGGGGCCTGGAGCCCTTTAGTACCGGTTGGTAAGACCAACCGGTACTATAAGGTTTGGGTTTTTTTAGTTTTATGATTTCTTTTTCATTTAATTTTGTGTTTCCATTTTAATTCTTTTTCGTTTGCTGGTATTTTACGATACTACACATTGTACACGTTATGCATATATATATATATATATATATATATATATATATATAGAATTTCTAGTAGAACCAATGTTGCCTTCGGAACCAGTGGCATTAGCCTATATTGGTACCTTCGGAGCACGATGACAATTGGAAGTGGTTTTAATGGGGGCGGTAGCGGGTAATAGTATTCTCCCTTCGGATTTATGACCTGGTCGAGCAAAAATCCCGCCATTTCCTCTTCAAGTGCTTCTACGCGCTCCGTTTCTAGGAGCTTCTCCCGCACCTCTCTGAACTGTTAAGAAGGAGATCAATATGTTAGTTGTGTGACTAGATATCGATAATGGTGTAAAAATTGTGAATAGTGTTTTGAGAAGCGTACCCATTCCTGTCTTTGAGATCTGCTCCTTTCGGACGCCATCATGTGAATGTTCTCGCAAACGCAGAATGCACACAGATGAGTCCCCTGCGCCTGCTTTAGGGCCTTTACGAGATAATTAATCAAGCATGATAATTAAAGAGATGGCAGCTAGCTAGCTAGCTAGTACTACTTACCTTGGGTCGAAACCATTGAAGCTTTTGTTTCCATTCGCCTTCCGTGACGGCGATGAACCTTGCCCAAGCCCTGCCCACCGACAAAGAAAATAAATAAAGGGGTTATTAAATAGTTCATATCATGAAATGACGAACTAAATAGGCCGAGATATATAGTTAATAATGATTGAAATTACCTGTTGACTATGCCATACAAGATGTTATAGTTAGTTTTTTCTGAGATTAGTGAGTCCAGTACTTCAACTGTTCCGGCTCAACTTTAATGATACACAAGACCCAGTGAAATCTGCATGCACACACGTTTGCATGTCTTAATTAAGCGGCATATGTAAGCAAAAACATGTAGCTAGCTAGTAGGCAAAAACAGAGAATTTGTAGTAAAAGACAGTGTGACTCACTTGAAGTTGTAAGGAAGTAGTATATCTTCATTGTATTTGAGGCACTTCAAGAACTCTAGCATGTTGTCCTCTACGGCCTTTTGATGATGTGCATCTATTTTCCATGTGTATTCATTAACGGTGTTTGGGTCAATGAACCCAATGCCATAGCGTCCACCTTTTCTCATTTCATACATCTTCATCCTGCATATAATACCACAGAAAAGAATATAGTGAGGATAATTACAGGTAATGATTGATCAAAAGGATCACTACAGCTAGCTTGAGACTTAAATTACAGAAAGAAATCACTTATAGACAATAGCAACTGACGATAGATTTGTCGAGTGCATCTTGATTGTATAACTGAAACAGTTCAGAATACTCAACGGACAGAGCTTTCTCATGGTAGTAATGCCCCTCCTTGACATTCACCATGAGGGACACTCCATCGGAAATCTTAGTAATGTTCATGTACCATTGATGCAATTCATACATTCTCGTTGGGAGGTTCTTGACCTTGTCTGGCGTGACCAAAGGTTGGCCCCGGACATATTTCCGTTTTATTTCATCCTCTCTAAGCAAAGGCATGGGCTCGATCTCGAGGAGTTGTCCAACAGTGATGTTGAGAACTTCAGCCTGCATTATATGCTCCTCCATTATTACCACATTGCCCACCTCGGGAACATGCACTGTTTGCCCACAATAATATTGGGCGCGCGTACTGTCACCTGTTGTTGGCACAACAAGCGAGGGGATCGATTGCGCCACCTGTTCTCCCAGCTGGGGAATGGTTTTCCCGCATTTTTTGGCAGCTGCTTCTTGTTTGCTCGATCCCGATGTAGACGTGCTCGCCTCCCTTTGTAGACGTGCTCGATTTAACTTCCTGATGTGGCGCTCATAGTCTGTGTCAACAGGCTTGGGAGCTGGTGGTTGAGCCATACGAATGAAGTGGTCAATCGTATGCTCAGGCACTTTCTCCCTTGGCGGCGGTGGCGGTTTCGGTGCAAAATGGGCTTCCACCTCGGCCTTCGATATGGCTGTGATTTCCTCCTCGGACCTGTCATAAGACCTCTGCGGAAGAGGCTTGAGGCTTGGACCATATTTATATCGCTTGCCTCCGCCTGTACTTCCTGTACTACCTCGACTCATACACGTACGCACCATAGCTGCGGGGTGTCTCTTCTGCGATTGCTGAGGCGGCGGAGATGGCTGACGGGGCTGAGTTGGATGAGGAGGAGTGGCCTGACACTTTTCCGGACTTGGTGGACTTGCAGGAGCGGGAGTCTGCTGACTCGGTGGCGGACTTCGACGAGGACTCGGCTGACGCGGTGTCGGTGGCCTTCGAAAGATGATGCAATCCTTTTTCCATAGGAGGATACGATGTTTGGCCTCTCTGAGAAAGCGCTAGCCGTCACCTCCAGCAATGTCAAGCTGTAGCTCCGAATATGGTGGGTCCACCACCTCATCAACAAAGACACGAGCATAGCCCGCTGGAATCGGGTTGCAATGGAAGGTTGCCTCGGGGGGATTTGTAAAAGCAAAGCCGCCCGCCACCTTCATGGATATGTTCTTCATTTTGACGTGTAGCTCGCAGTTAGTGTTCTCTGTGATGTCATCCACGGGGTATCTACCCAGCATTGCGTCGTCTGGGACGGAACCCACGCTGCTTCTCGGCATGGATGGGCCGGTGCTATCCAATGCTGGATCATCCGCTAGCTGCTGTAGCTGCTGAGAACCCCTTTGATGGGTAAGTGAGTCGATCTGCTCCTGCTGCCGCTGGAATTTGACTGCCAATTCCACTTGACTTGCTTCTAGGCCTTGAAGGCGTTCATAGTCCCGCTTCCTCTGCTCCTCCTCCATCTTCCTCTTCTTCTCCTCCGCAATCTTCTTTCTCGCACGGGTTCTGTAGTCAGGGTTCCATTCTGAAAACTCCTCATACCACGGAATAGCGCCCTTGCCTCGTGTTCTTCCTGAGTGTTTAGGATTTCCCAGGGCACGCGTAATCTCGTCGTTCTCTCTGTTGGGCTGGAACACCCCCGATCGTGCCTCTTCTATTGCAACAAGTATCGCATCGTCGGCTCCCTTCAGACTTGCCCTCGTCGAAACATTGCCTGTCTCAGGGTCAACCTCCCCCCCCCCATGCGCATAGAACCAAGTCCTGACCCTGGGGGGCCAGCTCTTAGTAGCCGGAGTGACACCTGCATCCTCCATCTCTTTCTCAGACTTATCCCACTTAGGCATTGCCACCGCATAGCCACCTGGCCCCAGCTTATGGAACTTATCCTTTTTTCGGCATTCTTCTTGTTTATTCTCGACCGTTCCTTAGCTAATTCCGATTCCTTGAATTTCACAAAATCGTCCCAATGATCACGTTGGTTCTCTAGTGTTCCCTTGAATACTGGAGTCTTCCTTCCTCCCTTTATGTACTTCTTCCATTCACGATTCTTGTGGTTCTTGAATGCAATCGCCATCATCCTAAGAGCAGCCTCCTTGACTTTCTGCACATCTGCTTCTGTGAAATGATCTGGTAGGGTGAAATGTTCCATGAGAGTATCCCAAAGCAGATCTTTTTGATTCTTGTCGACAAAAGTAACATCTGGACGTGGAGCAGCGTCCTCTTTTCCTTTTTGTCTTTTGTCTTTTGCTGGCTCTCTCCATTCTTGAAGGGAGATCGGGAGTTGGTCCTTCACAAGAACTCCGCACTGACGAACGAACTTGTCCGCAATCTTCTTAGGCGCTAATGGTTTGCCAGTAGGGCTGCATGCCTCGATATTGTACTTTACGCCCGGCTTCAACTTTTTGTTCGGGCCTCGTTTCGTCATTTTTCCTGAAGATTTGCTCGATCCGGATGGCTGAAAGAACAAAGATCGATTCGTTAATATATCTTCAAGTCATTTAAAACATGTGATGATCACCAGATGTCTGCTTATATAAATATATATACCTCGCCGGTCTTTGTTGTTTCAGGATCAACATGTTCTTCGTCATCGTCATAATCGTAGTTCATGACTTCATCAATTTGGTCGTCGCGATCGAATATGATATCACCCTCTCCGGTGTTGTTTAGAAATTCGGAGCCTTCATAATCTTCTTCATTCTGATTATCATCTGGCCCGCGTATCATATAGAAGATGGTCTGTTCTCCCTCTCTGTCGGTATTGTCTGCCATAGCTTTTGTTTAACTAATTCAAAAGAAATATAAAACAATTTATTATTCAAATTACATCGTCTCGAATAATAGATATAATCTCGAATACATCGTCTAGAATAATAGATATAATCTCGAATACATCGTCTTGAATTTCATATAATATTGATAGTACATCACTGGCTATTAGCTAATAAAGATCGAATACTACAGAAGAATCTAGGACACTCGCGGTTCCTCCGGCGCGGGCGGTGGACACCCAAAGAGAAGGAACCCTCACAGGATCATAGCTGAAGTGAGATCCCCGAAGAAACTGCCAGGTATTGGAGAACCTGCCACCTTCTAACACAACCATGTAGCGATGGACGTGCTCGTCCTCCTCCCTGACACGGTGACGTACCACCTACGGCGGGGCCGGGTCCCTCTGCACCGAAACTGGCCCACGCGAACGCCACCAAACGAGATCAGGGTCGACGACGGGACCCGGGGCCGGGTTCCTCATCAAGCGGTGCGCCCCTCCAGGCAGCACCTCCCAGTGCCAGCCCGGCGGAGCACAGTCCCGGACATGGGTCGGCTAGACATCGTCGTGGATGGGTCGACGGCGAGGATGCGGGCCGGGCATCGTCGAGAACAAATACTAGCTATATGCCCGCAAAAAGTAACATTTTTTAATGATTGGATTTTGATAACTAAAATTTCTAACATTTCTGTATAACACTAATTATGCTAATCTAAATAATCTAAATAACACTAAAATTTCTAACATTTCTAACATTTCTATATAACACTAATTTCTAACATTTCTATATAACACTAATTTCTAACTGATTAAACACTAATTATATCCATCTAACATGCATTCATACATATATAATAGTGAAAAAATAATAATATAAATAATCTAAACTAATTAAACATACAAAATACGTGTGTGTGTGTACTAATTAAACACTAATTATCCAAACTAATTAAACATACAAAATAATAATCTAAATAATCTAAACTAATTAAAGACTAATTATCTAAACTAATTAAACATGCTTGTGTGTGTGTGTGTACGGGCTCGGGGAGGGCTCGCAGCGGGCAAGGGCGACGGCGAGGCGACGGCGAGGCGAGGCGGCGGTGAGGCGACGGCAAGGCGACGGTCGGGGCGGCGACGGCGGGGACGGCTCGACGGGGACGGGGACGGCGCGACGGGGACGGGGACGGCGCGACGGGGACGGGCCCGGGGCGGCGACGGGGACGGGGGCGGCGACGGAGACGAACGGCGACAGAGACGATCGAGGGCGGCGGCAACAGCGACGGAGACGGAAACAAAGGAACGAACAGAGAGGGAACCTGAAATTTTCGTAGCCGTTGTATATATAGAAGGCACCTTTAGTACCGGTTGGAGCCACCAACCGGTACTAAAGGCCTGTTTTGGCTAGGCCAAGCGGCGGGAAGCTACCCCCTTTAGTACCGGGTGGTGGCACAAACCGGTACTAAAGGCCCCCCTTTAGTACCGGTTTGTGCCACGACCCGGTACTAAAGGGGGTGCGCTGGCGCAGGTGCGGTGCGGCAAGTTTAGTCCCACCTCGCTAGTCGAGGGGCTACCGCATTGGTTTATAAGCCCCAGTGCGGTAGCTCTCTCGAGCTCCTCTCCTAACCAGGCCTACTGGGCCTACCTGTCTTCTTCGCCTAGTGGGCCTACTGGGCCTTCGCGGGCCTGCATCCTGGCCCAACGAAAGGTTGTGGTAGGCGGGCTTTTTTTTGCTTTATTTTTTTGTTTTATTTATTTTTGAGTTGTTTTTTGCTGTATTTAGAGTTTCTTTGTGAATATTTTTGCTTTAGGTACAAAAAATTACAAAGTTTCTGTTAGTGCCGGTAGATTTCAAATTTGAATAGTTTAAATTTTGAATTATTTGAAATTTATGTGAATCTGTAGTTTGTGAATAAGTTAACTTTGAAAAAAGTTTTTTCAGTGATTCTTTTTTCTTATGTTTAATATTAGTGTGTTTTATCATTATATTCAATTTAGTAATGCTTAGGTTATTTAAAAAATAAAATGCCTTTGTAATAGTTCAGTTTTCGTCGGAAACCCTGATACTTCGAAAGAGATTGTCCATATTGTACACTAATTGCATCCAGTTTTTGCCGTAACCCTCTCTACTTTCTTGCACATGCTATTTGTATGAAATTCTAATACCATGCCAACTTTCAACCTTTTCTGAGTTCATTTGAATTGCTTTCAATTTTAGGGTCATTTAGCTGGAAAAAAATCAGTAAATGCATGAAAAGAATTTGTTTGCACATAAAATTTCTTCGCGTTTCAAATGCCAAAACACATAACTACCCTAACTATTACAGACGTTCCCTCCTGGGTGTGAAACACAGAAGAAAGTGATGATAGTGAAGCTGATCACATCCCAGATCCTTGGGTGTGAAATTTTTTCTTCGCGTGTGTCCCTTTGCGCCGTAACCATGGAAAATCTTCATCATTTAACGGGATGCTCGGGTCAATATTCACTGTGAATGGAGCAATTTCATCAAACTTTTCATAATCTTCTGACTTGTCTGTCTTGTCATCCACTCCCACGATGTTTCTCTTCCCAGAAAGAACTAGTGCCGCTTTGGCTCATCGTACGATGCATTCGCTTCCTTATCTTTTTTTTTCTTGGCTTGGTAGACATGTCCTTCACATAGAAAACCTGTGCCACATCATTGGCTAGGACGAATGGTTCGTCTGCATACGCAAGATTGTTGAGATCCACTGTTTTCATTCCGTACTGCGGGTCTTCCGTTACCCCGCCTCATGTCATATTGACCCATTTGCACCGAAACAAAGGGACCTTTAAAACACGTCGATAGTCAAGTTCCCATATGTCCTGTATATAACCATAATATGTTTCCTTTCCCGTCTTGGTTTCTGCATCAAAGCGGACACCACTGTTTTGGTTGGTGCTCTTCTTATCTTGGGCGATCGTGTAAAATGTATTACCATTTATCTCGTACCCTTTGAAAGTCATTATATTCGAAGATGGTAACTGGGACAGCAAGTACAGGTCATCTTCAATAGAGGTGTCATGCATGGTACGTGTCTGCAACCAGTTGGCGAAACTCCTGGTTTGTTCACGTGTAATCCAGTCATCAGACCGCTCCGGGTGTTTGGAGCGTAGGAAATTCTTGTGTTCATCCATATATGGAGCCACCAAGGTGGAACTCTATAGAACTGTGTAGTGTGCTTCAGTGAGAGAATGTCCGTCCATACATATTATTTGTTCCCCTCCTAGCGTGCCTTTTCCATCCAGTCTGCCCTTATGCCGCGATTCAGGAACACCGATCGGCTTAAGGTCAGGAATAAAGTCAATACAAAACTCAATGACCTCCTCATTTTGATGGCCCTTGGAGATGCTTCCTTCTGGCCTAGCACGGTTATGAACATATTTCTTTAAGACTCCCATGAACCTCTCAAAGGGGAACATATTGTGTAGAAATACAGGACCCAAAACGTTAATCTCTTCGCATAGGTGAACTAGGACATGCGTCATGATGTTGAAGAAGGATGGTGGGAACACCAACTCGAAACTAACAAGACATTGCACCAAATCATTCTGTAACCTTGGTATGATTTCTGGATCGATTACCTTCTGAGAGATTGCATTGAGAAATGCACATAGCTTCACAATGGCTAATCGAACGTTTTCCGGTAGAAGCCCCCTCAATGCAACCGGAAGCAGTTGCGTCATAATCACGTGGCAGTCATGAGACTTTAGGTTCTGGAACTTTTTCTCTGCCATGTTTATTATTCCCTTTATATTCGACGAGAAGCCAGACGGTACCTTAATACTGAGCAGGCATTCAAAGAAGATTTCCTTCTCTTTTTTGGTAAGAGCGTAGCTTGCATGACCCTGATGTATGCCGTCTTCTCCGTGCATATGTTGCTGGTCCTCCCGTGCCTCAGGTGTATCTTTTGTCTTCCCATACACGCCCAAGAAGCCAAGCAGGTTCATGCAAAGATTCTTCGTCACGTGCATCACGTCGATTGCGGAGCGGACCTCTAGGTCTTTCCAATATGGCAGGTCCCAAAATATAGATTTCTTCTTCCACATGGGAGCGCGTCCGTCCGCGTCCTTCGGAACAGGTTGTCCACCAGGACCCTTTCCAAATATCACCTTCAAATCCTTGACCATATCATGTACATCAGCACCAGTACGGTGGCGAGGCTTCGTCCGGTGATCCGCCTCACCTTTGAAATGCTTGCCTTTCTTTCTTACAGGATGCCTGCTCGGAAGAAATCGACGATGTCCCAGGTACACATTCTTCTTACAACTCTTCAAATATATACTGTCCGTATCATCCAAACAGTGCGTGCATCCGCGGTATCCCTTGTTTGTCTGTGCTGAAAGGTTACTGAGAGCAGGCCAATCATTGATGGTCACGAATAGCAACGCCTTTAGGTCAAATTCTTCCCCCATGTGCTCATCCCACACACGTACACCTATACCATTCCACAGTTGTAAGAGTTCTTCAACTAATGGCCTTAGGTACACATCAATGTCGTTGCCGGGTTGCTTAGGGCCTTGGATGAGCATTGGCATCATAATGAACTTCCGCTTCATGCACAACCAAGGAGGAAGGTTATACAAACATAGAGTCACAGGCCAGGTGCTATGGTTGCTGCTCTGCTCCCCAAAAGGATTAATGCCATCTGCGCTTAGACCAAACCATACGCTCCTTGCATCATCTGCAAACTCCTTCCCATACTTTCTTTTGATTTTTCTCCACTGCGACCCGTCAGCGGGTACTCTCAACTTTCCGTCTTTCTTACGGTCTTCTCTGTGCCATCGCATCGCCTTGGCATGCTCTTTGTTTTGGAACAAACATTTCAACCATGGTATTATAGGATAATACCACATCACCTTGGCAGGAATCTTCTTCCTGGGGCGCTCTCCCTCGACATCACCAGGCTCATCGCGGCTGATCTTATAGCGCAATGCACCACATACCGGGCAAGCGTTCAAATCCTCGTACTCACCGCGGTAGAGGATGCAATCATTAGGGCATGCATGTATCTTCTGCACCTCTAACCTTAGAGGGCAGACAGCCTTCTTTGCTTCGTACGTACTCTCGGGCAATTCTTTGTCCTTTGGAAGCATATCCTTTATCATTACCGGCAACTTTCCAAATCCCTTGTCAGATACACCATTCTCTGCCTTCCATTGCAGCAATTCCAGTGTGGTGCCCAGCTTTTTCTTGTCACCTATGCAATTCGGGTACAACAATTTTTTGTGATCCTCTAACATGCGCTGCAACTTCTTCTTCTCCAAATCACTTGCGTAGTTTCTTTTTGCATCGGCAATGGCCCGACCTAGATCATCAACGGGCTCATCTGATGCCTCTTCTTCAGCTTCTTCCCGCATTTCCAGCTTAGCTTCTTCCCGCATTACCGGCTCAGCTTCTTCCCCCATTGTTGCATCATCGTATTCAGGGAACCCATGGCCAGGATAGCTGTCGTCGTCCTCTTCTTCTTCATTGTCTTCCATCATAACCCCTCTTTCTCCGTGCTTGGTCCAAACATTATAGTGGGGCATGAAACCGGACTCAAACAGGTGGACATGAATGGTTCTTGACGTAGAGTAATTGTGACCATTCTTACAGCCAGCACACGGACAAGGCATAAAACCATCCGTCCGCTTGTTTGCCTCAGCCGCAAGCAGAAAAGTATGCACGCCCTCAACGAACTGGGGAGAGCATCGGTCATCGCACATCCATTGCCGGCTCATCTTCATTACACAACACCGAATAGACCAAATTAATACAAGTTCATACATAAAGTTCATACAACACTTAAATGCAACAAACAAATAACTCTCTAGCTAAAGCATTTAAATGCAACAACAAATGCGATCAAGATGGCAACTAAGGTAACAATTGATCCAACAGCATAATGATACCAAGCCTCACTATCGATGGCATATTTTCTAATCTTTCTAATCTTCAAGCGTATTTTCTCCATCTTGATCTTGTGATCATCGACGACATCGGCAACATGCAACTCCAATTCCATCTTCTCCCCCTCAATTATTTTCAATTTTTCTTTCAAGTACTCGTTTTCTCTTTCAACTAAATTTAACCTCTCGACAATAGGGTCGGTTGGAATTTCCGGTTCACAAACCTCCTAGATAAAAATATCTATGTCAACTTGATGGGCATAATTTGTCATAAACATGAAATGCAACAAATAGTTTTAAAAGAGAATATACCACATCCGAATCATAACAAGGACAAGGGCCGACGGGGACGGATATCAAAACCATGGCACTATGTATAACAAACAACGTACGGGTAAGATAATTATTACATGATTAACTATATATCCAAATCACACAAACATCAATTTTTTATCTAAAATTTCATGAACAAGAGGCTCACCACAAGGTGGTGCCGGCGACGGGACGGTGCGGGCGATCGACGGTGGTTACGACGGAGATTTAGAAGGCACTAAGTAAACCACACCTACATATGCAAACTAAGTGTTATTTTTAACCTCAAATTGCATATAAATCAAATACTAGAACATATATGTATTTCCTCCCAAATTACTAAACTCACAAATTAATAACTATATAAAGCATTGCAAGAGCTAATCTAGCAATGAGAGATGAAAGGACAAAGTTGCTAACCTTTGTGATCACTTGAATGGATGGGGGCCTTCAAATCTTGACAAATTTTGGGCAAAATGTGTGATGAGGTCGAGGGGAAGAGGAAGAACAGAGAGGAGAGGAGAGGGGAAAGGGGGAAGAACAGAGCGAGCTGTACGAAGGGTTTATATGCAGGAGGACCTATAGTACCAGTTCGTGGCACGAACCGGTACTAAAGGTGCTGGAGGGGGCCCAGACTGACAACATCCTGCCACCACCCTCATTAGTACCGGTTTGTGGCACGAACCGGTGCTAAAGGTTAGCCATGAACCGGTACTAATGAGAGCAGCCCGGCTAGCCGTTGGAACCGGCACTAATGTATACATTTGTGCCGGCTCTAATACAAACCGGCACTAATGTGCTTCACGTTTGACCCTTTTTCTAGTAGTGATGTCCTATTACCATGCAGCTGGATGTGTGCATTCGTGCGACTAGAAAAAAGATATATTATTTCTATTTGTATTATGTAGGACGTATGATGCATATAATGGCAGAGTTCTATGGATATGAGATGATGGTGCCATTTGGACCAAAGGCAATAACAAATCTGTGTACAAGTTTCTCTAGAGATGACACAAATGAGAGTGACATGATTGAGACAATTGCGCACTTCAAGGATATACAGAAAACCGATCTAGACTTCTTCTATAAGGTAAAATATGATGAAGAGGACAGAGTTGTGAACATATTTTGGGTGGATGGCATAGCTCGAAAAGCTTATGCGGAGGCGTACCACGATTGCATATCGTTTGACACCACCTACATGACCAACATGTACAATATGTTGTTCGCGCCCTTCATCGGAATAAACCGACATGGCCAATCTTTCTGCTGGGTTACACGTTTGTGAGGCAGGAGTTCGCATCGAGGTTTGATTGGGTCTTCTGAGCATTCCTAGAGGCTATGGATGGAAAACCTCCTAATAACATCATAACTGATCAGGAAGGTGCATGAAGCAGTCAATAGAGAGCATCTTTCCAACCACCGTGCACAGCTGTTGTCGATGGCACAACATGAAAAAGGCTCAGGAAAAATTTGGTTGGCTACTGCTACGTCTTGAGCTTGCGTTGGTTTTCCTTGAAGAGGAAAGGGTGATGCAGCACAATAGCGTAAGTATTTCCGTCAGTTTTTGAGAACCAAGGTATCAATCCAGTAGGAGGCTCCTCACAAGTCCCACGAACCTATACAAACAAACAAAGAACTCGCAACGAATGCGATAAAGGGGTTTCAATCCCTTCACGGCCACTTGCGAAAGTGAGATCTGATAGAGATAATATGATAAGATAAATATATTTTTGGTATTTTATAATATAGATGCAGAAAATAAAGATGCAAATAAAAGTAGATTGGAAACTTATATGATAAAACATAGACCCGGGGGCCATAGGTTTCACTAGAGGCTTCTCTCAGGATAGCATAAGTATTACGGTGGGTGAACAAATTACTGTCGAGCAATTGATAGAAAAGAGAACAATTATGAGATTATCTAGGCATGATCATGTATATAGGCATCACGTCCGCAACAAGTAGACCGACTCCTGCCTGCATCTACTACTATTACTCCACACATCGACCGCTATCCAGCATGCATCTAGAGTATTAAGTTCATAAGAACAGAGTAACGCATTAAGGAAGATGACATGATGTAGAGGGATAAACTTAAGCAATATGATATAAACCCCATCTTTTTATCCTCAATGGCAACAATACAATACGTGCCTTGCAACCCTTTCTATCACTGGGTAAGGACACCGCAAGATTGAACCCAAAGCTAAGCACTTCTCCCATGGCAAGAAGGATCAATCTAGTAGGCCAAACCAAACCGATAATTCGAAGATACTTGCAAAGATAACTCAATCATACATAAAAGAATTCAGAGAAGATTCAAATATTATTCATAGATAAACTTGATCATAAACCCACAATTCATCGGATCTCGACAAACACACCGCAAAAGGAGATTACATCGAATAGATCTACACAAGAGAGGGGGAGAACATTGTATTGAGATCCAAAAAGAGAGAAGAAGCCATCTAGCTAATAACTATGGACCCGAAGGTCTATGGTAAACTACTCACAACTCATTGGAGGGGCTATGGTGTTGATGTAGAAGCCCTCCATGGTGGATTCCCCCTCCGGGAGAACGCCGACGACGGCTCCAAGATGGGTTCACGCGGATACAGAAGGTTACGGTGGTGGAAATATTTCTTCGGTGGCTCCCTGGATGTTTTTGGGGTATGTAGGCTCATATAGGAGGAAGAAGTACGTCGGTGGCCGCCCGAGGGGCCCACGAGAGAGCAGGGCACGCCCTGTAGGGGTGGGCGCACCCCCCACCCTCGTGGCTGCCTCGACTACTTCTTGACTTGCACTCACTACTAGGGAAAAGCCTATACACAAAATCTTACCAGCAGCGCTCCCCAAAATACCACGCTTCTGCTATTTAGCAGCAGCGCATGTTAGCAAAACGCGTTGCTGACAGGAAAAT